>NC_134841.1:51277226-51524006 GCF_965363235.1 Mytilus galloprovincialis
GCTTTATGTTAATGGCCCCTTTTTCCAAAATTGTCGTATTAATGTGGAACTAATGTGCACTTTTTTTTTACTTGCAGATGCTGACCCAAGACAGGAACCAGACCGCCCGGACAGACTCAACAGTTCAAAAGTTAAGTATGCGCTTTATGTTAATGGCCCCTTTTTCCAAAATTGTCGTATTAATGTGGAACTAATGTGCACTTTTTTTTTTACTTGCAGATGCTGACCCAAGACAGGAACCAGACCGCCCGGACAGACTCAACAGTTCAAAAGTTAAGTATGCGCTTTATGTTAATGGCCCCTTTTTCCAAAATTGTCGTATTAATGTGGAACTAATGTGCACTTTTTTTTTACTTGCAGATGCTGACCCAAGACAGGAACCAGACCGCCCGGACAGACTCAACAGTTCAAAAGTTAAGTATGCGCTTTATGTTAATGGCCCCTTTTTCCAAAATTGTCGTATTAATGTGGAACTAATGTGCACTTTTTTTTTTACTTGCAGATGCTGACCCAAGACAGGAACCAGACCGCCCGGACAGACTCAACAGTTCAAAAGTTAAGTATGCGCTTTATGTTAATGGCCCCTTTTTCCAAAATTGTCGTATTAATGTGGAACTAATGTGCACTTTTTTTTTACTTGCAGATGCTGACCCAAGACAGGAACCAGACCGCCCGGGACAGACTCAACAGTTCAAAAGTTAAGTATGCGCTTTATGTTAATGGCCCCTTTTTCCAAAATTGTCGTATTAATGTGGAACTAATGTGCACTTTTTTTTTTACTTGCAGATGCTGACCCAAGACAGGAACCAGACCGCCCGGACAGACTCAACAGTTCAAAAGTTAAGTATGCGCTTTATGTTAATGGCCCCTTTTTCCAAAATTGTCGTATTAATGTGGAACTAATGTGCACTTTTTTTTTTACTTGCAGATGCTGACCCAAGACAGGAACCAGACCGCCCGGACAGACTCAACAGTTCAAAAGTTAAGTATGCGCTTTATGTTAATGGCCCCTTTTTCCAAAATTGTCGTATTAATGTGGAACTAATGTGCACTTTTTTTTTTACTTGCAGATGCTGACCCAAGACAGGAACCAGACCGCCCGGACAGACTCAACAGTTCAAAAGTTAAGTATGCGCTTTATGTTAATGGCCCCTTTTTCCAAAATTGTCGTATTAATGTGGAACTAATGTGCACTTTTTTTTTTACTTGCAGATGCTGACCCAAGACAGGAACCAGACCGCCCGGACAGACTCAACAGTTCAAAAGTTAAGTATGCGCTTTATGTTAATGGCCCCTTTTTCCAAAATTGTCGTATTAATGTGGAACTAATGTGCACTTTTTTTTTTACTTGCAGATGCTGACCCAAGACAGGAACCAGACCGCCCGGACAGACTCAACAGTTCAAAAGTTAAGTATGCGCTTTATGTTAATGGCCCCTTTTTCCAAAATTGTCGTATTAATGTGGAACTAATGTGCACTTTTTTTTTTACTTGCAGATGCTGACCCAAGACAGGAACCAGACCGCCCGGACAGACTCAACAGTTCAAAAGTTAAGTATGCGCTTTATGTTAATGGCCCCTTTTTCCAAAATTGTCGTATTAATGTGGAACTAATGTGCACTTTTTTTTTTACTTGCAGATGCTGACCCAAGACAGGAACCAGACCGCCCGGACAGACTCAACAGTTCAAAAGTTAAGTATGCGCTTTATGTTAATGGCCCCTTTTTCCAAAATTGTCGTATTAATGTGGAACTAATGTGCACTTTTTTTTTTACTTGCAGATGCTGACCCAAGACAGGAACCAGACCGCCCGGACAGACTCAACAGTTCAAAAGTTAAGTATGCGCTTTATGTTAATGGCCCCTTTTTCCAAAATTGTCGTATTAATGTGGAACTAATGTGCACTTTTTTTTTTACTTGCAGATGCTGACCCAAGACAGGAACCAGACTCAACAGTTCAAAAGTTAAGTATGCGCTTTATGTTAATGGCCCCTTTTTCCAAAATTGTCGTATTAATGTGGAACTAATGTGCACTTTTTTTTTTACTTGCAGATGCTGACCCAAGACAGGAACCAGACTCAACAGTTCAAAAGTTAAGTATGCGCTTTATGTTAATGGCCCCTTTTTCCAAAATTGTCGTATTAATGTGGAACTAATGTGCACTTTTTTTTTTACTTGCAGATGCTGACCCAAGACAGGAACCAGACTCAACAGTTCAAAAGTTAAGTATGCGCTTTATGTTAATGGCCCCTTTTTCCAAAATTGTCGTATTAATGTGGAACTAATGTGCACTTTTTTTTTTACTTGCAGATGCTGACCCAAGACAGGAACCAGACCGCCCGGACAGACTCAACAGTTCAAAAGTTAAGTATGCGCTTTATGTTAATGGCCCCTTTTTCCAAAATTGTCGTATTAATGTGGAACTAATGTGCACTTTTTTTTTTACTTGCAGATGCTGACCCAAGACAGGAACCAGACCGCCCAGACAGACTCAACAGTTCAAAAGTTAAGTATGCGCTTGATGTTAATGGCCCCTTTTTCCAAAATTGTCGTATTAATGTGGAACTAATGTGCACTTTTTTTTTTACTTGCAGATGCTGACCCAAGACAGGAAACCAGACCGCCCGGACAGACTCAACAGTTCAAAAGTTAAGTATGCGCTTTATGTTAATGGCCCCTTTTTCCAAAATTGTCGTATTAATGTGGAACTAATGTGCACTTTTTTTTTTACTTGCAGATGCTGACCCAAGACAGGAACCAGACTCAACAGTTCAAAAGTTAAGTATGCGCTCTATGTTAATGGCCCCTTTTTCCAAAATTGTCGTATTAATGTGGAACTAATGTGCACTTTTTTTTTTACTTGCAGATGCTGACCCAAGACAGGAACCAGACCGCCCGGACAGACTCAACAGTTCAAAAGTTAAGTATGCGCTTTATGTTAATGGCCCCTTTTTCCAAAATTGTCGTATTAATGTGGAACTAATGTGCACTTTTTTTTTTACTTGCAGATGCTGACCCAAGACGGGAACCAGACCGCCCGGACAGACTCAACAGTTCAAAAGTTAAGTATGCGCTTTATGTTAATGGCCCCTTTTTCCAAAATTGTCGTATTAATGTGGAACTAATGTGCACTTTTTTTTTTACTTGCAGATGCTGACCCAAGATGGGAACCAGACCGCCCGGACAGCCTAACAGTTCATAAGTTAAGTATGCGCTTTATGTTAATGGCCCCTTCTTCCAAAATTATCGTATTAATGTGGAACTAATGTGCACTTTTTTTTTTACTTGCAGATGCTGACCCAAGACAGGAACCAGACCGCCCGGACAGACTCAACAGTTCAAAAGTTAAGTATGCGCTTTATGTTAATGGCCCCTTTTTCCAAAATTGTCGTATTAATGTGGAACTAATGTGCACTTTTTTTTTACTTGCAGATGCTGACCCAAGACAGGAACCAGACCGCCCGGACAGACTCAACAGTTCAAAAGTTAAGTATGCGCTTTATGTTAATGGCCCCTTTTTCCAAAATTGTCGTATTAATGTGGAACTAATGTGCACTTTTTTTTTTACTTGCAGATGCTGACCCAAGACAGGAACCAGACCGCCCGGACAGACTCAACAGTTCAAAAGTTAAGTTTGCGCTTTATGTTAATGGCCCCTTTTTTCCAAAATTGTCGTATTAATGTGGAACTAATGTGCACTTTTTTTTTACTTGCAGATGCTGACCCAAGACAGGAACCAGACCGCCCGGACAGACTCAACAGGTCAAAAGTTAAGTATGCGCTTTATGTTAATGGCCCCTTTTTCCAAAATTGTCGTATTAATGTGGAACTAATGTGCACTTTTTTTTTTAGTTGCAGATGCTGACCCAAGACAGGAACCAGACCGCCCGGACAGACTCAACAGTTCAAAAGTTAAGTATGCGCTTTATGTTAATGGCCCCTTTTTCCAAAATTGTCGTATTAATGTGGAACTAATGTGCACTTTTTTTTTTACTTGCAGATGCTGACCCAAGACAGGAACCAGACTCAACAGTTCAAAAGTTAAGTATGCGCTTTATGTTAATGGCCCCTTTTTCCAAAATTGTCGTATTAATGTGGAACTAATGTGCACTTTTTTTTTTACTTGCAGATGCTGACCCAAGACAGGAACCAGACCGCCCGGACAGACTCAACAGTTCAAAAGTTAAGTATGCGCTTTATGTTAATGGCCCCTTTTTCCAAAATTGTCGTATTAATGTGGAACTAATGTGCACTTTTTTTTTTAGTTGCAGATGCTGACCCAAGACAGGAACCAGACCGCCCGGACAGACTCAACAGTTCAAAAGTTAAGTATGCGCTTTATGTTAATGGCCCCTTTTTCCAAAATTGTCGTATTAATGTGGAACTAATGTGCACTTTTTTTTTTACTTGCAGATGCTGACCCAAGACAGGAACCAGACTCAACAGTTCAAAAGTTAAGTATGCGCTTTATGTTAATGGCCCCTTTTTCCAAAATTGTCGTATTAATGTGGAACTAATGTGCACTTTTTTTTTTACTTGCAGATGCTGACCCAAGACAGGAACCAGACTCAACAGTTCAAAAGTTAAGTATGCGCTTTATGTTAATGGCCCCTTTTTCCAAAATTGTCGTATTAATGTGGAACTAATGTGCACTTTTTTTTTTACTTGCAGATGCTGACCCAAGACAGGAACCAGACCGCCCGGACAGACTCAACAGTTCAAAAGTTAAGTATGCGCTTTATGTTAATGGCCCCTTTTTCCAAAATTGTCGTATTAATGTGGAACTAATGTGCACTTTTTTTTTTACTTGCAGATGCTGAACCAAGACGGGAACCAGACCGCCCGGACAGCCTAACAGTTCATAAGTTAAGTATGCGCTTTATGTTAATGGCCCCTTCTTCCAAAATTATCGTATTAATGTGGAACTAATGTGCACTTTTTTTTTTACTTGCAGATGCTGACCCAAGACAGGAACCAGACCGCCCGGACAGACTCAACAGTTCAAAAGTTAAGTATGCGCTTTATGTTAATGGCCCCTTTTTCCAAAATTGTCGTATTAATGTGGAACTAATGTGCACTTTTTTTTTACTTGCAGATGCTGACCCAAGACAGGAACCAGACCGCCCGGACAGACTCAACAGTTCAAAAGTTAAGTATGCGCTTTATGTTAATGGCCCCTTTTTCCAAAATTGTCGTATTAATGTGGAACTAATGTGCACTTTTTTTTTTACTTGCAGATGCTGACCCAAGACAGGAACCAGACCGCCCGGACAGACTCAACAGTTCAAAAGTTAAGTATGCGCTTTATGTTAATGGCCCCTTTTTCCAAAATTGTCGTATTAATGTGGAACTAATGTGCACTTTTTTTTTACTTGCAGATGCTGACCCAAGACAGGAACCAGACCGCCCGGACAGACTCAACAGTTCAAAAGTTAAGTTTGCGCTTTATGTTAATGGCCCCTTTTTCCAAAATTGTCGTATTAATGTGGAACTAATGTGCACTTTTTTTTTTACTTGCAGATGCTGACCCAAGACAGGAACCAGACCGCCCGGACAGACTCAACAGTTCAAAAGTTAAGTATGCGCTTTATGTTAATGGCCCCTTTTTCCAAAATTGTCGTATTAATGTGGAACTAATGTGCACTTTTTTTTTTACTTGCAGATGCTGACCCAAGACGGGAACCAGACCGCCCGGACAGACTCAACAGTTCAAAAGTTAAGTATGCGCTTTATGTTAATGGCCCCTTTTTCCAAAATTGTCGTATTAATGTGGAACTAATGTGCACTTTTTTTTTTACTTGCAGATGCTGACCCAAGACGGGAACCAGACCGCCCGGACAGCCTAACAGTTCATAAGTTAAGTATGCGCTTTATGTTAATGGCCCCTTCTTCCAAAATTATCGTATTAATGTGGAACTAATGTGCACTTTTTTTTTTACTTGCAGATGCTGACCCAAGACAGGAACCAGACCGCCCGGACAGACTCAACAGTTCAAAAGTTAAGTATGCGCTTTATGTTAATGGCCCCTTTTTCCAAAATTGTCGTATTAATGTGGAACTAATGTGCACTTTTTTTTACTTGCAGATGCTGACCCAAGACAGGAACCAGACCGCCCAGACAGACTCAACAGTTCAAAAGTTAAGTATGCGCTTTATGTTAATGGCCCCTTTTTCCAAAATTGTCGTATTAATGTGGAACTAATGTGCACTTTTTTTTTTACTTGCAGATGCTGACCCAAGACAGGAACCAGACCGCCCGGACAGACTCAACAGTTCAAAAGTTAAGTTTGCGCTTTATGTTAATGGCCCCTTTTTCCAAAATTGTCGTATTAATGTGGAACTAATGTGCACTTTTTTTTTACTTGCAGATGCTGACCCAAGACAGGAACCAGACCGCCCGGACAGACTCAACAGTTCAAAAGTTAAGTTTGCGCTTTATGTTAATGGCCCCTTTTTCCAAAATTGTCGTATTAATGTGGAACTAATGTGCACTTTTTTTTTTACTTGCAGATGCTGACCCAAGACAGGAACCAGACCGCCCGGACAGACTCAACAGTTCAAAAGTTAAGTATGCGCTTTATGTTAATGGCCCCTTTTTCCAAAATTGTCGTATTAATGTGGAACTAATGTGCACTTTTTTTTTTACTTGCAGATGCTGACCCAAGACAGGAACCAGACCGCCCGGACAGACTCAACAGTTCAAAAGTTAAGTATGCGCTTTATGTTAATGGCCCCTTTTTCCAAAATTGTCGTATTAATGTGGAACTAATGTGCACTTTTTTTTTTACTTGCAGATGCTGACCCAAGACAGGAACCAGACCGCCCGGACAGACTCAACAGTTCAAAAGTTAAGTATGCGCTTTATGTTAATGGCCCCTTTTTCCAAAATTGTCGTATTAATGTGGAACTAATGTGCACTTTTTTTTTTACTTGCAGATGCTGACCCAAGACAGGAACCAGACTCAACAGTTCAAAAGTTAAGTATGCGCTTTATGTTAATGGCCCCTTTTTCCAAAATTGTCGTATTAATGTGGAACTAATGTGCACTTTTTTTTTTACTTGCAGATGCTGACCCAAGACAGGAACCAGACTCAACAGTTCAAAAGTTAAGTATGCGCTTTATGTTAATGGCCCCTTTTTCCAAAATTGTCGTATTAATGTGGAACTAATGTGCACTTTTTTTTTTACTTGCAGATGCTGACCCAAGACAGGAACCAGACTCAACAGTTCAAAAGTTAAGTATGCGCTTTATGTTAATGGCCCCTTTTTCCAAAATTGTTGTATTAATGTGGAACTAATGTGCACTTTTTTTTTTACTTGCAGATGCTGACCCAAGACAGGAACCAGACCGCCCGGACAGACTCAACAGTTCAAAAGTTAAGTATGCGCTTTATGTTAATGGACCCTTTTTCCAAAATTGTCGTATTAATGTGGAACTAATGTGCACTTTTTTTTTTACTTGCAGATGCTGACCCAAGACAGGAACCAGACCGCCCGGACAGACTCAACAGTTCAAAAGTTAAGTATGCGCTTTATGTTAATGGCCCCTTTTTCCAAAATTGTCGTATTAATGTGGAACTAATGTGCACTTTTTTTTTTACTTGCAGATGCTGACCCAAGACAGGAAACCAGACCGCCCGGACAGACTCAACAGTTCAAAATTTAAGTATGCGCTTTATGTTAATGGCCCCTTTTTCCAAAATTGTCGTATTAATGTGGAACTAATTTGCACTTTTTTTTTTACTTGCAGATGCTGACCCAAGACAGGAACCAGACTCAACAGTTCAAAAGTTAAGTATGCGCTTTATGTTAATGGCCCCTTTTTCCAAAATTGTCGTATTAATGTGGAACTAATGTGCACTTTTTTTTTTACTTGCAGATGCTGACCCAAGACAGGAACCAGACTCAACAGTTCAAAAGTTAAGTATGCGCTTTATGTTAATGGCCCCTTTTTCCAAAATTGTCGTATTAATGTGGAACTAATGTGCACTTTTTTTTTTACTTGCAGATGCTGACCCAAGACAGGAACCAGACCGCCCGGACAGACTCAACAGTTCAAAAGTTAAGTATGCGCTTTATGTTAATGGCCCCTTTTTCCAAAATTGTCGTATTAATGTGGAACTAATGTGCACTTTTTTTTTTACTTGCAGATGCTGACCCAAGACGGGAACCAGACCGCCCGGACAGCCTAACAGTTCATAAGTTAAGTATGCGCTTTATGTTAATGGCCCCTTCTTCCAAAATTATCGTATTAATGTGGAACTAATGTGCACTTTTTTTTTTACTTGCAGATGCTGACCCAAGACAGGAACCAGACCGCCCGGACAGACTCAACAGTTCAAAAGTTAAGTATGCGCTTTATGTTAATGGCCCCTTTTTCCAAAATTGTCGTATTAATGTGGAACTAATGTGCACTTTTTTTTTACTTGCAGATGCTGACCCAAGACAGGAACCAGACCGCCCGGACAGACTCAACAGTTCAAAAGTTAAGTATGCGCTTTATGTTAATGGCCCCTTTTTCCAAAATTGTCGTATTAATGTGGAACTAATGTGCACTTTTTTTTTTACTTGCAGATGCTGACCCAAGACAGGAACCAGACCGCCTGGACAGACTCAACAGTTCAAAAGTTAAGTATGCGCTTTATGTTAATGGCCCCTTTTTCCAAAATTGTCGTATTAATGTGGAACTAATGTGCACTTTTTTTTTACTTGCAGATGCTGACCCAAGACAGGAACCAGACCGCCCGGACAGACTCAACAGTTCAAAAGTTAAGTTTGCGCTTTATGTTAATGGCCCCTTTTTCCAAAATTGTCGTATTAATGTGGAACTAATGTGCACTTTTTTTTTTACTTGCAGATGCTGACCCAAGACAGGAACCAGACCGCCCGGACAGACTCAACAGTTCAAAAGTTAAGTATGCGCTTTATGTTAATGGCCCCTTTTTCCAAAATTGTCGTATTAATGTGGAACTAATGTGCACTTTTTTTTTTACTTGCAGATGCTGACCCAAGACGGGAACCAGACCGCCCGGACAGCCTAACAGTTCATAAGTTAAGTATGCGCTTTATGTTAATGGCCCCTTCTTCCAAAATTATCGTATTAATGTGGAACTAATGTGCACTTTTTTTTTTACTTGCAGATGCTGACCCAAGACAGGAACCAGACCGCCCGGACAGACTCAACAGTTCAAAAGTTAAGTATGCGCTTTATGTTAATGGCCCCTTTTTCCAAAATTGTCGTATTAATGTGGAACTAATGTGCACTTTTTTTTTACTTGCAGATGCTGACCCAAGACAGGAACCAGACCGCCCGGACAGACTCAACAGTTCAAAAGTTAAGTATGCGCTTTATGTTAATGGCCCCTTTTTCCAAAATTGTCGTATTAATGTGGAACTAATGTGCACTTTTTTTTTTACTTGCAGATGCTGACCCAAGACAGGAACCAGACCGCCTGGACAGACTCAACAGTTCAAAAGTTAAGTATGCGCTTTATGTTAATGGCCCCTTTTTCCAAAATTGTCGTATTAATGTGGAACTAATGTGCACTTTTTTTTTACTTGCAGATGCTGACCCAAGACAGGAACCAGACCGCCCGGACAGACTCAACAGTTCAAAAGTTAAGTTTGCGCTTTATGTTAATGGCCCCTTTTTCCAAAATTGTCGTATTAATGTGGAACTAATGTGCACTTTTTTTTTTACTTGCAGATGCTGACCCAAGACAGGAACCAGACCGCCCGGACAGACTCAACAGTTCAAAAGTTAAGTATGCGCTTTATGTTAATGGCCCCTTTTTCCAAAATTGTCGTATTAATGTGGAACTAATGTGCACTTTTTTTTTTACTTGCAGATGCTGACCCAAGACAGGAACCAGACCGCCCGGACAGACTCAACAGTTCAAAAGTTAAGTATGCGCTTTATGTTAATGGCCCCTTTTTCCAAAATTGTCGTATTAATGTGGAACTAATGTGCACTTTTTTTTTTACTTGCAGATGCTGACCCAAGACAGGAACCAGACCGCCCGGACAGACTCAACAGTTCAAAAGTTAAGTATGCGCTTTATGTTAATGGACCCTTTTTCCAAAATTGTCGTATTAATGTGGAACTAATGTGCACTTTTTTTTTTACTTGCAGATGCTGACCCAAGACAGGAACCAGACCGCCCGGACAGACTCAACAGTTCAAAAGTTAAGTATGCGCTTTATGTTAATGGCCCCTTTTTCCAAAATTGTCGTATTAATGTGGAACTAATGTGCCCTTTTTTTTTTACTTGCAGATGCTGACCCAAGACAGGAACCAGACCGCCCGGACAGACTCAACAGTTCAAAAGTTAAGTATGCGCTTTATGTTAATGGCCCCTTTTTCCAAAATTGTCGTATTAATGTGGAACTAATGTGCACTTTTTTTTTTACTTGCAGATGCTGACCCAAGACAGGAACCAGACTCAACAGTTCAAAAGTTAAGTATGCGCTTTATGTTAATGGCCCCTTTTTCCAAAATTGTCGTATTAATGTGGAACTAATGTGCACTTTTTTTTTTACTTGCAGATGCTGACCCAAGACAGGAACCAGACTCAACAGTTCAAAAGTTAAGTATGCGCTTTATGTTAATGGCCCCTTTTTCCAAAATTGTCGTATTAATGTGGAACTAATGTGCACTTTTTTTTTCACTTGCAGATGCTGACCCAAGACAGGAACCAGACCGCCCGGACAGACTCAACAGTTCAAAAGTTAAATATGCGCTTTATGTTAATGGCCCCTTTTTCCAAAATTGTCGTATTAATGTGGAACTAATGTGCACTTTTTTTTTTACTTGCAGATGCTGACCCAAGACAGGAACCAGACCGCCCAGACAGACTCAACAGTTCAAAAGTTAAGTATGCGCTTGATGTTAATGGCCCCTTTTTCCAAAATTGTCGTATTAATGTGGAACTAATGTGCACTTTTTTTTTTACTTGCAGATGCTGACCCAAGACAGGAAACCAGACCGCCCGGACAGACTCAACAGTTCAAAAGTTAAGTATGCGCTTTATGTTAATGGCCCCTTTTTCCAAAATTGTCGTATTAATGTGGAACTAATGTGCACTTTTTTTTTTACTTGCAGATGCTGACCCAAGACAAGAACCAGACTCAACAGTTCAAAAGTTAAGTATGCGCTTTATGTTAATGGCCCCTTTTTCCAAAATTGTCGTATTAATGTGGAACTAATGTGCACTTTTTTTTTTACTTGCAGATGCTGACCCAAGACAGGAACCAGACTCAACAGTTCAAAAGTTAAGTATGCGCTCTATGTTAATGGCCCCTTTTTCCAAAATTGTCGTATTAATGTGGAACTAATGTGCACTTTTTTTTTTACTTGCAGATGCTGACCCAAGACAGGAACCAGACCGCCCGGACAGACTCAACAGTTCAAAAGTTAAGTATGCGCTTTATGTTAATGGCCCCTTTTTCCAAAATTGTCGTATTAATGTGGAACTAATGTGCACTTTTTTTTTTACTTGCAGATGCTGACCCAAGACGGGAACCAGACCGCCCGGACAGACTCAACAGTTCAAAAGTTAAGTATGCGCTTTATGTTAATGGCCCCTTTTTCCAAAATTATCGTATTAATGTGGAACTAATGTGCACTTTTTTTTTTACTTGCAGATGCTGACCCAAGACAGGAACCAGACCGCCCGGACAGACTCAACAGTTCAAAAGTTAAGTATGCGCTTTATGTTAATGGCCCCTTTTTCCAAAATTGTCGTATTAATGTGGAACTAATGTGCACTTTTTTTTTACTTGCAGATGCTGACCCAAGACAGGAACCAGACCGCCCGGACAGACTCAACAGTTCAAAAGTTAAGTATGCGCTTTATGTTAATGGCCCCTTTTTCCAAAATTGTCGTATTAATGTGGAACTAATGTGAACTTTTTTTTTTACTTGCAGATGCTGACCCAAGACGGGAACCAGACCGCCCGGACAGACTCAACAGTTCAAAAGTTAAGTATGCGCTTTATGTTAATGGCCCCTTTTTCCAAAATTGTCGTATTAATGTGGAACTAATGTGCACTTTTTTTTTTACTTGCAGATGCTGACCCAAGACAGGAACCAGACCGCCCGGACAGACTCAACAGTTCAAAAGTTAAGTATGCGCTTTATGTTAATGGCCCCTTTTTCCAAAATTGTCGTATTAATGTGGAACTAATGTGAACTTTTTTTTTACTTGCAGATGCTGACCCAAGACAGGAACCAGACCGCCCGGACAGACTCAACAGTTCAAAAGTTAAGTATGCGCTTTATGTTAATGGCCCCTTTTTCCAAAATTGTCGTATTAATGTGGAACTAATGTGCACTTTTTTTTTACTTGCAGATGCTGACCCAAGACAGGAACCAGACCGCCCGGACAGACTCAACAGTTCAAAAGTTAAGTATGCGCTTTATGTTAATGGCCCCTTTTTCCAAAATTGTCGTATTAATGTGGAACTAATGTGCACTTTTTTTTTTACTTGCAGATGCTGACCCAAGACAGGAACCAGACTCAACAGTTCAAAAGTTAAGTATGCGCTTTATGTTAATGGCCCCTTTTTCCAAAATTGTCGTATTAATGTGGAACTAATGTGCACTTTTTTTTTTACTTGCAGATGCTAACCCAAGACAGGAACCAGACCGCCCGGACAGACTCAACAGTTCAAAAGTTAAGTATGCGCTTAATGTTAATGGCCCCTTTTTCCAAAATTGTCGTATTAATGTGGAACTAATGTGCACTTTTTTTTTTACTTGCAGATGCTGACCCAAGACAGGAACCAGACCGCCCGGACAGACTCAACAGTTCAAAAGTTAAGTATGCGCTTTATGTTAATGGCCCCTTTTTCCAAAATTGTCGTATTAATGTGGAACTAATGTGCACTTTTTTTTTTACTTGCAGATGCTGACCCAAGACAGGAACCAGACTCAACAGTTCAAAAGTTAAGTATTCGCTTTATGTTAATGGCCCCTTTTTCCAAAATTGTCGTATTAATGTGGAACTAATGTGCACTTTTTTTTTTACTTGCAGATGCTGACCCTAGACAGGAACCAGACTGCCCGGACAGACTCAACAGTTCAAAAGTTAAGTATGCGCTTTATGTTAATGGCCCCTTTTTCCAAAATTGTCGTATTAATGTGGAACTAATGTGCACTTTTTTTTTTACTTGCAGATGCTGACCCAAGACAGGAACCAGACCGCCCGGACAGACTCAACACTTCAAAAGTTAAGTATGCGCTTTATGTTAATGGCCCCTTTTTCCAAAATTGTCGTATTAATGTGGAACTAATGTGCACTTTTTTTTTTACTTGCAGATGCTGACCCAAGACAGGAACCAGACCGCCCGGACAGACTCAACACTTCAAAAGTTAAGTATGCGCTTTATGTTAATGGCCCCTTTTTCCAAAATTGTCGTATTAATGTTGAACTAATGTGCACTTTTTTTTTACTTGCAGATGCTGACCCAAGACAGGAACCAGACCGCCCGGAGAGACTCAACAGTTCAAAAGTTAAGTATGCGCTTTATGTTAATGGCCCCTTTTTCCAAAATTGTCGTATTAATGTGGAACTAATGTGCACTTTTTTTTTACTTGCAGATGCTGACCCAAGACAGGAACCAGACCGCCCGGAGAGACTCAACAGTTCAAAAGTTAAGTATGCGCTTTATGTTAATGGCCCCTTTTTCCAAAATTGTCGTATTAATGTGGAACTAATGTGCACTTTTTTTTTTACTTGCAGATGCTGACCCAAGACAGGAACCAGACTCAACAGTTCAAAAGTTAAGTATGCGCTGTATGTTAATGGCCCCTTTTTCCAAAATTGTCGTATTAATGTGGAACTAATGTGCACTTTTTTTTTTACTTGCAGATGCTGACCCAAGACAGGAACCATACCTCCCGGACAGACTCAACAGTTCAAAAGTTAAGTATGCGCTTTATGTTAATGGCCCCTTTTTCCAAAATTGTCGTATTAATGTGGAACTAATGTGCACTTTTTTTTTACTTGCAGATGCTGACCCAAGACAGGAACCAGACCGCCCGGACAGACTCAACAGTTCAAAAGTTAAGTATGCGCTTTATGTTAATGGCCCCTTTTTCCAAAATTGTCGTATTAATGTGGAACTAATGTGCACTTTTTTTTTTACTTGCAGATGCTGACCCAAGACGGGAACCAGACCGCCCAGACAGACTCAACAGTTCAAAAGTTAAGTATGCGCTTTATGTTAATGGCCCCTTTTTCCAAAATTGTCGTATTAATGTGGAACTAATGTGCACTTTTTTTTTTACTTGCAGATGCTGACCCAAGACAGGAACCAGACTCAACAGTTCAAAAGTTAAGTATGCGCTTTATGTTAATGGCCCCTTTTTCCAAAATTGTCGTATTAATGTGGAACTAATGTGCACTTTTTTTTTTACTTGCAGATGCTGACCCAAGACAGGAACCAGACTGCCCGGACAGACTCAACAGTTCAAAAGTTAAGTATGCGCTTTATGTTAATGGCCCCTTTTTCCAAAATTGTCGTATTAATGTGGAACTAATGTGCACTTTTTTTTTTACTTGCAGATGCTGACCCAAGACAGGAACCAGACCGCCCGGACAGACTCAACACTTCAAAAGTTAAGTATGCGCTTTATGTTAATGGCCCCTTTTTCCAAAATTGTCGTATTAATGTGGAACTAATGTGCACTTTTTTTTTACTTGCAGATGCTGACCCAAGACAGGAACCAGACCGCCCGGAGAGACTCAACAGTTCAAAAGTTAAGTATGCGCTTTATGTTAATGGCCCCTTTTTCCAAAATTGTCGTATTAATGTGGAACTAATGTGCACTTTTGTTTTACTTGCAGATGCTGACCCAAGACAGGAACCAGACCGCCCGGAGAGACTCAACAGTTCAAAAGTTAAGTATGCGCTTTATGTTAATGGCCCCTTTTTCCAAAATTGTCGTATTAATGTGGAACTAATGTGCACTTTTTTTTTTACTTGCAGATGCTGATCCAAGACAGGAACCAGACTCAACAGTTCAAAAGTTAAGTATGCGCTGTATGTTAATGGCCCCTTTTTCCAAAATTGTCATATTAATGTGGAACTAATGTGCACTTTTTTTTTTACTTGCAGATGCTGACCCAAGACAGGAACCAGACTGCCCGGACAGACTCAACAGTTCAAAAGTTAAGTATGCGCTTTATGTTAATGGCCCCTTTTTCCAAAATTGTCGTATTAATGTGGAACTAATGTGCACTTTTTTTTTTACTTGCAGATGCTGACCCAAGACAGGAACCAGACCGCCCGGACAGACTCAACAGTTCAAAAGTTAAGTATGCGCTTTATGTTAATGGCCCCTTTTTCCAAAATTGTCGTATTAATGTGGAACTAATGTGCACTTTTTTTTTACTTGCAGATGCTGACCCAAGACAGGAACCAGACCGCCCGGAGAGACTCAACAGTTCAAAAGTTAAGTATGCGCTTTATGTTAATGGCCCCTTTTTCCAAAATTGTCGTATTAATGTGGAACTAATGTGCACTTTTTTTTTTACTTGCAGATGCTGACCCAAGACAGGAACCAGACCGCCCGGACAGACTCAACAGTTCAAAAGTTAAGTATGCGCTTTATGTTAATGGCCCCTTTTTCCAAAATTGTCGTATTAATGTGGAACTAATGTGCACTTTTTTTTTTACTTGCAGATGCTGACCCAAGACGGGAACCAGACCGCCCGGACAGACTCAACAGTTCAAAAGTTAAGTATGCGCTTTATGTTAATGGCCCCTTTTTCCAAAATTGTCGTATTAATGTGGAACTAATGTGCACTTTTTTTTTTACTTGCAGATGCTGACCCAAGACAGGAACCAGACTCAACAGTTCAAAAGTTAAGTATGCGCTTTATGTTAATGGCCCCTTTTTCCAAAATTGTCGTATTAATGTGGAACTAATGTGCACTTTTTTTTTTACTTGCAGATGCTGACCCAAGACAGGAACCAGACTGCCCGGACAGACTCAACAGTTCAAAAGTTAAGTATGCGCTTTATGTTAATGGCCCCTTTTTCCAAAATTGTCGTATTAATGTGGAACTAATGTGCACTTTTTTTTTTACTTGCAGATGCTGACCCAAGACAGGAACCAGACCGCCCGGACAGACTCAACACTTCAAAAGTTAAGTATGCGCTTTATGTTAATGGCCCCTTTTTCCAAAATTGTCGTATTAATGTGGAACTAATGTGCACTTTTTTTTTACTTGCAGATGCTGACCCAAGACAGGAACCAGACCGCCCGGAGAGACTCAACAGTTCAAAAGTTAAGTATGCGCTTTATGTTAATGGCCCCTTTTTCCAAAATTGTCGTATTAATGCAGAACTAATGTGCACTTTTTTTTTACTTGCAGATGCTGACCCAAGACAGGAACCAGACCGCCCGGAGAGACTCAACAGTTCAAAAGTTAAGTATGCGCTTTATGTTAATGGCCCCTTTTTCCAAAATTGTCGTATTAATGTGGAACTAATGTGCACTTTTTTTTTTACTTGCAGATGCTGACCCAAGACAGGAACCAGACTCAACAGTTCAAAAGTTAAGTATGCGCTGTATGTTAATGGCCCCTTTTTCCAAAATTGTCATATTAATGTGGAACTAATGTGCACTTTTTTTTTTACTTGCAGATGCTGACCCAAGACAGGAACCAGACTGCCCGGACAGACTCAACAGTTCAAAAGTTAAGTATGCGCTTTATGTTAATGGCCCCTTTTTCCAAAATTGTCGTATTAATGTGGAACTAATGTGCACTTTTTTTTTTACTTGCAGATGCTGACCCAAGACAGGAACCAGACCGCCCGGACAGACTCAACAGTTCAAAAGTTAAGTATGCGCTTTATGTTAATGGCCCCTTTTTCCAAAATTGTCGTATTAATGTGGAACTAATGTGCGCTTTTTTTTTACTTGCAGATGCTGACCCAAGACAGGAACCAGACCGCCCGGAGAGACTCAACAGTTCAAAAGTTAAGTATGCGCTTTATGTTAATGGCCCCTTTTTCCAAAATTGTCGTATTAATGTGGAACTAATGTGCACTTTTTTTTTACTTGCAGATGCTGACCCAAGACAGGAACCAGACCGCCCGGAGAGACTCAACAGTTCAAAAGTTAAGTATGCGCTTTATGTTAATGGCCCCTTTTTCCAAAATTGTCGTATTAATGTGGAACTAATGTGCACTTTTTTTTTTACTTGCAGATGCTGACCCAAGACAGGAACCAGACTCAACAGTTCAAAAGTTAAGTATGCGCTTTATGTTAATGGCCCCTTTTTCCAAAATTGTCGTATTGATGTGGAACTAATGTGCACTTTTTTTTTTACTTGCAGATGCTGACCCAAGACGGGAACCAGACCGCCCGGACAGACTCAACAGTTCAAAAGTTAAGTATGCGCTTTATGTTAATGGCCCCTTTTTCCAAAATTGTCGTAGTAATGTGGAACTAATGTGCACTTTTTTTTTTACTTGCAGATGCTGACCCAAGACAGGAACCAGACCGCCCGGACAGACTCAACAGTTCAAAAGTTAAGTATGCGCTTTATGTTAATGGCCCCTTTTTCCAAAATTGTCGTATTAATGTGGAACTAATGTGCACTTTTTTTTTTACTTGCAGATGCTGACCCAAGACGGGAACCAGACCGCCCGGACAGACTCAACAGTTCAAAAGTTAAGTATGCGCTTTATGTTAATGGCCCCTTTTTCCAAAATTGTCGTATTAATGTGGAACTAATGTGAACTTTTTTTTTTACTTGCAGATGCTGACCCAAGACGGGAACCAGACCGCCCGGACAGACTCAACAGTTCAAAAGTTAAGTATGCACTTTATGTTAATGGCCCCTTTTTCCAAAATTGTCGTATTAATGTGGAACTAATGTGCACTTTTTTTTTTACTTGCAGATGCTGACCCAAGACAGGAACCAGACTCAACAGTTCAAAAGTTAAGTATGCGCTTTATGTTAATGGCCCCTTTTTCCAAAATTGTCGTATTAATGTGGAACTAATGTGCACTTTTTTTTTTACTTGCAGATGCTGACCCAAGACGGGAACCAGACCGCCCGGACAGACTCAACAGTTCAAAAGTTAAGTATGCGCTTTATGTTAATGGCCCCTTTTTCCAAAATTGTCGTATTAATGTGGAACTAATGTGCACTTTTTTTTTTAGTTGCAGATGCTGACCCAAGACAGGAACCAGACCGCCCGGACAGACTCAACAGTTCAAAAGTTAAGTATGCGCTTTATGTTAATGGCCCCTTTTTCCAAAATTGTCGTATTAATGTGGAACTAATGTGCACTTTTTTTTTTACTTGCAGATGCTGACCCAAGACAGGAACCAGACCACCCGGACAGACTCAACAGTTCAAAAGTTAAGTATGCGCTTTATGTTAATGGCCCCTTTTTCCAAAATTGTCGTATTAATGTGGAACTAATGTGCACTTTTTTTTTCACTTGCAGATGCTGACCCAAGACAGGAACCAGACTCAACAGTTCAAAAGTTAAGTATGCGCTTTATGTTAATGGCCCCTTTTTCCAAAATTGTCGTATTAATGTGGAACTAATGTGCACTTTTTTTTTTACTTGCAGATGCTGACCCAAGACAGGAACCAAACTGCCCGGACAGACTCAACAGTTCAAAAGTTAAGTATGCGCTTTATGTTAATGGCCCCTTTTTCCAAAATTGTCGTATTAATGTGGAACTAATGTGCACTTTTTTTTTTACTTGCAGATGCTGACCCAAGACAGGAACCAGACCGCCCGGACAGACTCAACAGTTCAAAAGTTAAGTATGCGCTTTATGTTAATGGCCCCTTTTTCCAAAATTGTCGTATTAATGTGGAACTAATGTGCACTTTTTTTTTACTTGCAGATGCTGACCCAAGACAGGAACCAGACCGCCCGGAGAGACTCAACAGTTCAAAAGTTAAGTATGCGCTTTATGTTAATGGCCCCTTTTTCCAAAATTGTCGTATTAATGTGGAACTAATGTGCACTTTTTTTTTTACTTGCAGATGCTGACCCAAGACAGGAACCAGACCGCCCGGACAGACTCAACAGTTCAAAAGTTAAGTATGCGCTTTATGTTAATGGCCCCTTTTTCCAAAATTGTCGTATTAATGTGGAACTAATGTGCACTTTTTTTTTTACTTGCAGATGCTGACCCAAGACGGGAACCAGACCGCCCGGACAGACTCAACAGTTCAAAAGTTAAGTATGCGCTTTATGTTAATGGCCCCTTTTTCCAAAATTGTCGTATTAATGTGGAACTAATGTGCACTTTTTTTTTTACTTGCAGATGCTGACCCAAGACAGGAACCAGACTCAACAGTTCAAAAGTTAAGTATGCGCTTTATGTTAATGGCCCCTTTTTCCAAAATTGTCGTATTAATGTGGAACTAATGTGCACTTTTTTTTTTACTTGCAGATGCTGACCCAAGACAGGAACCAGACTGCCCGGACAGACTCAACAGTTCAAAAGTTAAGTATGCGCTTTATGTTAATGGCCCCTTTTTCCAAAATTGTCGTATTAATGTGGAACTAATGTGCACTTTTTTTTTTACTTGCAGATGCTGACCCAAGACAGGAACCAGACCGCCCGGACAGACTCAACACTTCAAAAGTTAAGTATGCGCTTTATGTTAATGGCCCCTTTTTCCAAAATTGTCGTATTAATGTGGAACTAATGTGCACTTTTTTTTTACTTGCAGATGCTGACCCAAGACAGGAACCAGACCGCCCGGAGAGACTCAACAGTTCAAAAGTTAAGTATGCGCTTTATGTTAATGGCCCCTTTTTCCAAAATTGTCGTATTAATGCAGAACTAATGTGCACTTTTTTTTTACTTGCAGATGCTGACCCAAGACAGGAACCAGACCGCCCGGAGAGACTCAACAGTTCAAAAGTTAAGTATGCGCTTTATGTTAATGGCCCCTTTTTCCAAAATTGTCGTATTAATGTGGAACTAATGTGCACTTTTTTTTTTACTTGCAGATGCTGACCCAAGACAGGAACCAGACTCAACAGTTCAAAAGTTAAGTATGCGCTGTATGTTAATGGCCCCTTTTTCCAAAATTGTCATATTAATGTGGAACTAATGTGCACTTTTTTTTTTACTTGCAGATGCTGACCCAAGACAGGAACCAGACTGCCCGGACAGACTCAACAGTTCAAAAGTTAAGTATGCGCTTTATGTTAATGGCCCCTTTTTCCAAAATTGTCGTATTAATGTGGAACTAATGTGCACTTTTTTTTTTACTTGCAGATGCTGACCCAAGACAGGAACCAGACCGCCCGGACAGACTCAACAGTTCAAAAGTTAAGTATGCGCTTTATGTTAATGGCCCCTTTTTCCAAAATTGTCGTATTAATGTGGAACTAATGTGCGCTTTTTTTTTACTTGCAGATGCTGACCCAAGACAGGAACCAGACCGCCCGGAGAGACTCAACAGTTCAAAAGTTAAGTATGCGCTTTATGTTAATGGCCCCTTTTTCCAAAATTGTCGTATTAATGTGGAACTAATGTGCACTTTTTTTTTACTTGCAGATGCTGACCCAAGACAGGAACCAGACCGCCCGGAGAGACTCAACAGTTCAAAAGTTAAGTATGCGCTTTATGTTAATGGCCCCTTTTTCCAAAATTGTCGTATTAATGTGGAACTAATGTGCACTTTTTTTTTTACTTGCAGATGCTGACCCAAGACAGGAACCAGACTCAACAGTTCAAAAGTTAAGTATGCGCTTTATGTTAATGGCCCCTTTTTCCAAAATTGTCGTATTGATGTGGAACTAATGTGCACTTTTTTTTTTACTTGCAGATGCTGACCCAAGACGGGAACCAGACCGCCCGGACAGACTCAACAGTTCAAAAGTTAAGTATGCGCTTTATGTTAATGGCCCCTTTTTCCAAAATTGTCGTAGTAATGTGGAACTAATGTGCACTTTTTTTTTTACTTGCAGATGCTGACCCAAGACAGGAACCAGACCGCCCGGACAGACTCAACAGTTCAAAAGTTAAGTATGCGCTTTATGTTAATGGCCCCTTTTTCCAAAATTGTCGTATTAATGTGGAACTAATGTGCACTTTTTTTTTTACTTGCAGATGCTGACCCAAGACGGGAACCAGACCGCCCGGACAGACTCAACAGTTCAAAAGTTAAGTATGCGCTTTATGTTAATGGCCCCTTTTTCCAAAATTGTCGTATTAATGTGGAACTAATGTGAACTTTTTTTTTTACTTGCAGATGCTGACCCAAGACGGGAACCAGACCGCCCGGACAGACTCAACAGTTCAAAAGTTAAGTATGCACTTTATGTTAATGGCCCCTTTTTCCAAAATTGTCGTATTAATGTGGAACTAATGTGCACTTTTTTTTTTACTTGCAGATGCTGACCCAAGACAGGAACCAGACTCAACAGTTCAAAAGTTAAGTATGCGCTTTATGTTAATGGCCCCTTTTTCCAAAATTGTCGTATTAATGTGGAACTAATGTGCACTTTTTTTTTTACTTGCAGATGCTGACCCAAGACGGGAACCAGACCGCCCGGACAGACTCAACAGTTCAAAAGTTAAGTATGCGCTTTATGTTAATGGCCCCTTTTTCCAAAATTGTCGTATTAATGTGGAACTAATGTGCACTTTTTTTTTTAGTTGCAGATGCTGACCCAAGACAGGAACCAGACCGCCCGGACAGACTCAACAGTTCAAAAGTTAAGTATGCGCTTTATGTTAATGGCCCCTTTTTCCAAAATTGTCGTATTAATGTGGAACTAATGTGCACTTTTTTTTTTACTTGCAGATGCTGACCCAAGACAGGAACCAGACCGCCCGGACAGACTCAACAGTTCAAAAGTTAAGTATGCGCTTTATGTTAATGGCCCCTTTTTCCAAAATTGTCGTATTAATGTGGAACTAATGTGCACTTTTTTTTTCACTTGCAGATGCTGACCCAAGACAGGAACCAGACTCAACAGTTCAAAAGTTAAGTATGCGCTTTATGTTAATGGCCCCTTTTTCCAAAATTGTCGTATTAATGTGGAACTAATGTGCACTTTTTTTTTTACTTGCAGATGCTGACCCAAGACAGGAACCAAACTGCCCGGACAGACTCAACAGTTCAAAATTTAAGTATGCGCTTTATGTTAATGGCCCCTTTTTCCAAAATTGTCGTATTAATGTGGAACTAATGTGCACTTTTTTTTTTACTTGCAGATGCTGACCCAAGACAGGAACCAGACCACCCAGACAGACTCAACAGTTCAAAAGTTAAGTATGCGCTTTATGTTAATGGCCCCTTTTTCCAAAATTGTCGTATTAATGTGGAACTAATGTGCACTTTTTTTTTTACTTGCAGATGCTGACCCAAGACAGGAACCAGACCGCCCGGACAGACTCAACAGTTCAAAAGTTAAGTATGCGCTTTATGTTAATGGCCCCTTTTTCCAAAATTGTCGTATTTATGTGGAACTAATGTGCACTTTTTTTTTTACTTGCAGATGCTGACCCAAGACGGGAACCAGACCGCCCGGACAGACTCAACAGTTCAAAAGTTAAGTATGCGCTTTATGTTAATGGCCCCTTTTTCCAAAATTGTCGTATTAATGTGGAACTAATGTGAACTTTTTTTTTTACTTGCAGATGCTGACCCAAGACGGGAACCAGACCGCCCGGACAGACTCAACAGTTCAAAAGTTAAGTATGCACTTTATGTTAATGGCCCCTTTTTCCAAAATTGTCGTATTAATGTGGAACTAATGTGCACTTTTTTTTTTACTTGCAGATGCTGACCCAAGACAGGAAACCAGACCGCCCGGACAGACTCAACAGTTCAAAAGTTAAGTATGCGCTTTATGTTAATGGCCCCTTTTTCCAAAATTGTCGTATTAATGTGGAACTAATGTGAACTTTTTTTTTTACTTGCAGATGCTGACCCAAGACGGGAACCAGACCGCCCGGACAGACTCAACAGTTCAAAAGTTAAGTATGCACTTTATGTTAATGGCCCCTTTTTCCAAAATTGTCGTATTAATGTGGAACTAATGTGCACTTTTTTTTTTACTTGCAGATGCTGACCCAAGACAGGAACCAGACTCAACAGTTCAAAAGTTAAGTTAAGTATGCGCTTTATGTTAATGGCCCCTTTTTCCAAAATTGTCGTATTAATGTGGAACTAATGTGCACTTTTTTTTTTACTTGCAGATGCTGACCCAAGACAGGAACCAGACTCAACAGTTCAAAAGTTAAGTATGCGCTTTATGTTAATGGCCCCTTTTTCCAAAATTGTCGTATTAATGTGGAACTAATGTGCACTTTTTTTTTTACTTGCAGATGCTGACCCAAGACAGGAACCAGACTGCCCGGACAGACTCAACAGTTCAAAAGTTAAGTATGCGCTTTATGTTAATGGCCCCTTTTTCCAAAATTGTCGTATTAATGTGGAACTAATGTGCACTTTTTTTTTTACTTGCAGATGCTGACCCAAGACAGGAACCAGACCGCCCGGACAGACTCAACAGTTCAAAAGTTAAGTATGCGCTTTATGTTAATGGCCCCTTTTTCCAAAATTGTCGTATTAATGTGGAACTAATGTGCACTTTTTTTTTTACTTGCAGATGCTGACCCAAGACAGGAACCAGACCGCCCGGACAGACTCAACAGTTCAAAAGTTAAGTATGCGCTTTATGTTAATGGCCCCTTTTTCCAAAATTGTCGTATTAATGTGGAACTAATGTGCACTTTTTTTTTTACTTGCAGATGCTGACCCAAGACAGGAACCAGACCGCCCGGACAGACTCAACAGTTCAAAAGTTAAGTATGCGCTTTATGTTAATGGCCCCTTTTTCCAAAATTGTCGTATTAATGTGGAACTAATGTGCACTTTTTTTTTTACTTGCAGATGCTGACCCAAGACAGGAACCAGACCGCCCGGACAGACTCAACAGTTCAAAAGTTAAGTATGCGCTTCATGTTAATGGCCCCTTTTTCCAAAATTGTCGTATTAATGTGGAACTAATGTGCACTTTTTTTTTTACTTGCAGATGCTGACCCAAGACAGGAACCAGACCGCCCGGACAGACTCAACAGTTCAAAAGTTAAGTATGCGCTTTATGTTAATGGCCCCTTTTTCCAAAATTGTCGTATTAATGTGGAACTAATGTGCACTTTTTTTTTTACTTGCAGATGCTGACCCAAGACAGGAACCAGACCGCCCGGACAGACTCAACAGTTCAAAAGTTAAGTATGCGCTTTATGTTAATGGCCCCTTTTTCCAAAATTGTCGTATTAATGTGGAACTAATGTGCACTTTTTTTTTTACTTGCAGATGCTGACCCAAGACAGGAACCAGACCGCCCGGACAGACTCAACAGTTCAAAAGTTAAGTATGCGCTTTATGTTAATGGCCCCTTTTTCCAAAATTGTTGTATTAATGTGGAACTAATGTGTACTTTTTTTTTTACTTGCAGATGCTGACCCAAGACAGGAACCAGACCGCCCGGACAGACTCAACAGTTCAAAAGTTAAGTATGCGCTTTATGTTAATGGACCCTTTTTCCAAAATTGTCGTATTAATGTGGAACTAATGTGCACTTTTTTTTTTACCTGCAGATGCTGACCCAAGACAGGAACCAGACCGCCCGGACAGACTCAACAGTTCAAAAGTTAAGTATGCGCTTTATGTTAATGGACCCTTTTTCCAAAATTGTCGTATTAATGTGGAACTAATGTGCACTTTTTTTTTTACTTGCAGATGCTGACCCAAGACAGGAACCAGACCGCCCTGACAGACTCCACAGTTCAAAAATTAAGTATGCGCTTGATGTTAATGGACCCTTTTTCCAAAATTGTCGTATTAATGTAGAACTAATGTGCACTTTTTTTTTACTTGCAGATGCTGACCCAAGACAGGAACCAGACCGCCCGGACAGACTCCACAGTTCAAAAGTTAAGTATGCGCTTTATGTTAATGGACCCTTTTTCCAAAATTGTCGTATTAATGTGGAACTAATGTGCACTTTGTTTTTTACTTGCAGATGCAGACGCAAGACAGGAACCAGACCGCCCGGCCAGACTCTACACTTCAAAAGTTAAGTATTCGCTTTATGTTAGTCTACCCTTTTTCCAAAATTGTCGTATTAATGTGGAACTAAGGGAGCTACCATTTGATTTTGATGGGGGGGTTGTAATCTCTGTCCTGTTTTTTTATTTTTTACTAGTTTATCCTGACTTTTTTTACACAAATTGTCATCCTGCCTTTTTTCTTTGGCCAAGATGCTCATCCTGCCTTTTTTTTTACTCAAAACTCCTGTCCTGCCTATTTTTTTCAAATTTCATCCTAGCTATTTTTTGTCTTTGCAGGATCTGTTGTTGAAGTTTTTCATAATTTCAATAACCAAGTACAAGGAGTTTTCTAACAAGATGAGGAAATGCAAAAAATATTTTCTGTTTACTCCCGTACAGAAATTGCTAACAAAAGCACACAAGTTGCACATGAGATGCAAGTAAGAATTGTATGCAAATCAGATTGCTCTCCTGTGCAGTTCAAACCTCGGGTGAGCTAGATTTACTGAATTCAGCAAAAAAGTAAATGAAGTCAGATCTACAAATAAGTCGAGCATAACAAAAATTATCAATTGACTTACTATTGGAGTTATTGCCCTTCAAAGTCAATTTTTCACAATATCTTACTAAAATCTTATTCTTTGAAACTCTTAGGCCAGATTCAAGCAAACTTGGCCAAAGTCATAACTACTCTGGTTATCTCCCGTACAGAAATTGCTAACAAAAGCACATGAGATTAGTAAGAATTGTATGCAAATCAGTTTGGTAGTTCATATGTGCCCACAAAAATCTAACATAATGCTCATATGTGCAATTCAAGCCTCATGCGAGCTTTTACCATGTTAGTTTTGTACTTTGAAAGTTTGTCCATTCTTCTAATCATTCACCTTGTAAGAAATAAAACCTGAGAAGACAAGAAACTTAATTATAGCAGAGGACTGCATTTTAAAATATAATATTTATAAAAACTTACCATTTTTGCTGCTATAACAATATCATCTTTGTAATCCACAATAAAATCGAATATATCTGAACACACATTTGATTTTGATCCACAATGAAATCGAATATAGCTGAACACACATTTGATTTTAATCCACAATGAAATCGAATATATCTGAACACACATTTGATTTTAATCCACAATGAAATTGAATATATCTTAACACACATTTGATTTTAATCCACAATGAAATCGAATATATCTGAACACACATTTGATTTTAATCCACAATGAAATCGAATATATCTGAACACACATTTGATTTTAATCCACAATGAAATCGAATATATCTGAAAACACATTTGATTTTAATCCACAATGAAATCGAATATATCTGAACACACATTTGATTTTAATCCACAATGAAATCGAATATATATCTTAACACACATTTGATTTTAATCCACAATGAAATCGAATATATCTGAACACACATTTGATTTTAATCCACAATGAAATCGAATATATCTGAACATACATTTGATTTTAATCAACAATGATATCGAATATATCTGAACACACATTTGATTTTAATCCACAATGACATTGAATATATAGCTAAACACACATTTGATTTTAATCCACAATGAAATTGAATATAGCTGAACACACATTTGATTTTAATTCACAATGAGTCTAATATAGCTGAACACACATTTGATTTTAATCCACAATGAAATCGAATATAGCTGAACACACTTTTGATTTAATCCACAATGAAATCGAATTTATCTGAACACACAATCGATTTTAATCCACAATGAAATCGAATATAGCTGAACACACATTTGATTTTAATCCACAATGAAATCGAATATATCTGAACACGCATTTGATTTTAATACACGCTAGTTTGAAGCAACACAAACACTAATAACGGCATCACTTCTTCGTTTTTTTTTTGCACTAAGAATATACTTCCATTGTCTTTATCCATTTTGAAACACAAAACGCATGTAAAGGTATTTACTGAAAATATTGAGAATAGTCCTTGCGCAGGCTGATATATATACATATACCTGGTGTCTTAAGGTGTGTTTGGATATCTACCTATAGGTAACATAGCATTATAATATCCTTAATCTTCATGTTGTTTACCTTCAGCTGCACTTTCTTCTTGTCTATAGTTTAAGATGAGCTACTGTTTAAAGGAGCTAACATCTATGACAGAAAGTTTATTCTTAAAACATTTTTTTACAGAATGGCCTGTTATTGGCTTATATACTGTTTAAAGGAGCTAACATATAGGATAGAAAGTTTATTCTTAAAAACATTTTTTTACAGAATGGCCTGTTATTGGCTTATATCCTTTATAGGAATGTTTAATATTAAAAAAGGCCAAAACATTTTTTTAACCTCTACAAAAACAAGAAAATTTCGAGTAGAACTGTCAAAAACTTAACATTAACTATAAATGTAGTTTCATAAGGGGGAGCAAGGCAAATTGTGAAAATATTTTGATTCTTCAAAAGCGTTTTTTTTTTTCAAAATCAACAGTTAAAAATTCTTAAGGATTATGTACCCTTGTGATGATTCAATGCTAAACATATGGAATGCTCAGATTTGTTGTATCATGTCACACGAGTATAGAAATAATAAAAAAGACACAAATTTTTATTTCTTATAGCCTCAATATGCATTTTTTAATGTAAATATGTGGCACGGCCTAAATTGACCCTAAATTTTTTCCAGTCTTTATAACTTGGCTCAGATCCTTTTAAACTAATATGATATGTTATTTGTAACTTTTCTTTCCATTTAAAGTACTTTCAATACATATGTAAGGATTATTTATAACCAAAAAGCTTCACAAATTTTAAATTGCTGGAAAATATTACAACTTCATGTAAGGCCCCCCTTCATTGAAAAACCTCAATTTTTAGGCGCAGGCTCATATAAATTTGACTTTTGAATAATTATGCCAAGTCTGATAAATCAAATGAGTACTCTATTGCTTTAAGTACATGATAAGTTATATATTAAGGCATTTAAAAAGTATTTTTTTGCAATATTTTAATTTTTAAAGCCCCAAATGTTGATAGTTGAATTTTTTCAATTTTAACGTCAAAATTTTACACGCAAAGATGAGTATAGAACTTAACTTAATGTCTATAATATACATCCTATTGTCATGAAACTTTGTAAGCAGTGTTATAATTCATTAAGCTTTGGTCATACCAAGTTTTTTTAAGATTTGTCAACTCTTTCTACCCTAGTAGGTGAAATCTGTAAATATAGAATCTGTACTTAGGCAACTTCCCTAAATGATTTGATGGTGTCAATTTGTCAAATAGCATGAAACTAAAGGATTTAAACTTTTATTTTATAGAATTTCTGCAAAAATGACCAATTTTGGCATTTTATGGTCAAAATAGGCATTTTATAACTTTTTCAATATTGATGCATAAATGGCATCCTGACTTTCTATCTGACAGGTTTTCATGTGTCAATATTTGTGTTTCTATGCCTTTATCTACTTCTTTTACTTATTTATGAACTCTGAATCTACAGAACATGCGCGTAGCTACGTTTACGTCAAAACGCCCGGGCGTACACTTGAATTTTGAAAATAAAACAAATAATCGACATAGAATAAGAAAATCTGGTCAAAAGCACATCAGCCTTGTGCTTCTTTTTTTAATGGATTGTAATTTTGAATAAAAATTGGGACTAAATTTACTCAAATAGATCATTTAATATATTTGTTCGAATCTTTTGTAAAAGTCTGAATCCACTTTGAATTCTACCTTCTTCTCTTATATTTAAAGCAATTCACTATCTGCTCAGATTCGATATGCTGTTTGTATTTTTGTCGAGCCTGTGTTTTATGTCCCAAAAGCGAGACAAAGTGGTGTCAATATTTAGGTTTCCGAATGTGGATAAATTCTTTTAAATGACTCTCCGACCGTGAAATTTTACGAAAGTTGTACAGAAACTGTTTGTGATCAAAAGAGTATTCAGAGCAATATAATAATGCAATTATATCTTTAATTTTCCCGCATTTTAAGGATAAAATGTGTTTCTTTCTACAATTAATCTGAGACTACTATAACACTATAACACATGTGTTATAGTAGTCTCAGAATTAATAAGTGGTCGCAGTTTGGGCTTACATTTTGTTATTTCTTCTACTTGTCGAACCTTCATCGAAATTTATGAAAATGTCGAAGAAGCTTTTTCTATGACTAATGTCTAAAGCTAAAATTTTAAAAGCATTTGTTTTCGTTCATTTTTCGGTTCTTTTCTGATAGACAGATAGCTGGACTCTTCTTTACGCAATTACATGCTCAATTTATAAACCTTCATAGATTGTCGTGAAAAATTCCAGATCAAGAAAAAAATATCAAAAGAAAATTTTATAAATTTTTTTTAAATCCCTGTAAAGGAATGATACATTGATTCACTTTTTGTGGAAGAAATCCTAGGTGTTCCAGAATTTTTTTATATTGCACCTCTTAGAAATATTTTTTTTCGTGATCATTAAAAGGTGCTTTTGTTGATTATATGCTCACTCACGGCATGCACCATTTAAACTTATTTAAAAGTAATATTGGTTTGGACGTTTTCTCTAAAACCAATGACCATAAGGCTAGCTTCCAGTTTAACACGATGAATAAGTTAACATATTACAAAATTTAACAAAAAAAAAAATAAACCATTTAGATTCAAAAGTATGTTGTTATCAATGATTTTTTACTGACAGGAATCATTATGGTATCTCATTCTCGATAGCTTTCGGGGGCTTCGTCCCTTTCGAACCCACTACCAACAGGTGCTTTGACATTGAGCGGTTGGCACCCCTCATATCCCTCGCCAAGGTTCGGGCGTACACGTAAAAATGACCCAGCTACGCCACTGGAAGACACTTTTTGAAGCAATATATTGCTAATAAAAGGGTGCAGAGATGGGATGTCAAGGCATAGGTTCTTGCTGAATCAGGCAGTGGATACACACATCAATTAGAACTATACCAAGGCAATTCAAATGCACCTTGTCATCCTGATGGACAAGGGTATGCTGTCGAAATTATATTACTATGACGCTACGCACAATGTTGGTGACATTTTCAGATTTCACGTACCAGACACTTAAAAATGGCCTTAAAAAAGAAAAAAATATAGGAAAGATCAAGTTTTATTTTGTGTAAAAAACATTTAAAGCACTACAAAAATTAAGTTACAGATAGTTAATCGGTTTTTATTCAGTTTTGTCAATCGGTTTACCTAATCCTAAGGGGACGACCATTTGATATTCTAGGGGGGGGGGAACAGGAGGATTTTGAAAATGAATAACTCAGCGTTGATAATCACAAAAATAAATGGTTTGTTCTGTGGTAGTTTGAAAATAAATAACCTGACTTACAATGTATTGAAAATGAATAACTCAGCGTTGATAATCACAAAAATAAATGGTTTGTTCTGTGGTAGTTTGAAAATAAATAACCTGACTTACAATGTATTGAAAATAAATAACTCAGCAGGTCTAATCGAAAGTATGAGATGGCATCAGATTTTTCATAAAATTTATCTTTTTTCCAAAACAAAATCGGGAAACACTTCCCAAATCTTTTAACAATAAAAGTATAAATATTATCAAATATACTTGAAATGTCTGAAAATGGGTTTCATTTAACTTGGGGTATATTGTCTCAGGGAAGTAACTTCATTGAGGCAAATAGGCTCATGTAGGAAATTTCAAAACCAAAAGCTTGTCTTCATATCAAATTGTTTTCACTGAGAGCTTCTTGCAAGAAGCAAGTTCTATTTTCCTTGGACATGGCCCCTGTTTTTTTTTTCAGGATCAATGTTTCTTATTTATTTGTCTTTTGTTCATTCTGTATTCTGTTAGTGTTATTCTGTTAGTGTTGCATTCCTTTTGTAATTTAGTAATTTTGTTATCAACTTAATCATGAGTTTTAAAAAATACCAACAGCAGTCACATACTTAACTATGAGAATTACATTTTTGCTTTAATCTACATTTTGGTCTTTTAATGTTGTCCCTAAAAACTTAATTCTTACACTGAATCTACACATTTTGCTTTGAGACCAAAATATTGTCAAAAAATGATTAAAGCAGAACTTGCATTTTCAGATTAAGAAAAGGTCTGGGATTAACACCCAGAAGGCACGATTTAGCATCATTTGTTCTATAGCTTCTTGGGGCCTTCAGCAGCATCAAAACCCTTCCGCTCCGCTCGGCGAAATATGTTTGCCAATTATTAATAAGGCAATTTGCAGCAAAACTTTAATACTGTGTATACACATGTATGAAATACATGTATACGCAGTTAGCAAGATTTATTCCTGCAGAGGATAATGGTCAATTCTAGTTAAATGGTACTTAATGACAATGATTATACATAATAGTTACATGTATTATTTAAAACATGTATAATAAAATTCATTTAAAAATTGTATGTTTTTAAATATTATAAATATAGTTGTGAATATGAATAACCAGTCCCTTGTTTTAATGAAAATGACAAATCTTGCTTCAACAGTGCAGAAAATAAATAATCTGTCCTCTAAGTTTACAAAAATAAATAACCGATCCAAAACAAATCCTCCTGCCTTTTTTTCGGGTACTTAGAATCGAATTCATAACAGTGTGGCTAAGGACATTGATTGGCGCACTTTAATATCCCATTGACTGGGACAGATTAGGTGAACGTTCGTCTATAACGCCCGTTGCTCACGACGTCCTTAATATAAACATTTAAACCGTGGGGTCACCAAAGGTTCTCGCCTATATAAAATAATTCGAAATACTAATCAGGAATTTGTGTTTTGATTTATATTGATTAATTAAACGTCCTTTACTTGTGTTTTTGTTATGTTTCGACAATCAATTTTCATAATAAGATATCGCAAAGCCATGTTCTTTCAGAAAAAAGAATGACTTACTGGCTTTAAAAGTTGCAATGCATGTATTGATTGATTATCTTTTTCGGATGTCAAAGCGAGTTATGTAATCTTTTAACTTTTATCTGGTCTAATTTTATTTTAGAACGAATGCATAATCCACTTTCAAAAGTTGTGCAAATACGAAACATAAAGACAAAATATACTTCTGCCCTGTCTTTTTCGTACTTGAAAGTTATTGGATAGTAAGAAAGCTATTTGGATTAAACCTCGTGAAATTTGCATGCATTTACGTTATTGTATTTGCAAAATGTATCATTTGGTGTATATAGGAAACTTAAACCGTTCTGCTATACTGCTACTATACTTGTGAAAAACACTTGGCAACAGAAACGCATTCATCTTATCTATATAAGAAAATCGACCCAATTTACATAGAAATGGACGTCTTCGTGCATTTGTGATCGCAAATAAAATATGTTTCCGGACCTTATGAGTATTTGGACCATACGCGCATGGCCATACCCGTCATTCGCGTACGGGCGGACCATACGTGTATGGTTGGACCATATTAGTATACCCTTATGGTCATGATATATGCGTATGGTCCAAATACTCATATGGTCCGGAACACATACATGATATTCTGTGCGTTGTCGGTCATCTATTAATTTTTTTCTTTTGTTGATGGATTTGACGTCTTTCTGTGAGTGATTATTTGTTCATGACTTAAAACTTACTTGCAAATAATTTAAAACCAAGACTTGATTTATAAAAATGTCCAAACAAACCATGATTTTTTTAAACATACATCACATCCATTGCAAAAGGCTAAATTCGCCAGGTCTTTAATTTCAACTAAGTGAGTTGACTAAATTAATGTTGTGGACCATTTTCCAATTTCCATGCGGTATCCCTATTTTTTTTCTCGCTCATCTTTTATGTTTGTTTTTTTTTTCATGCCAAGACCTCTTGGAGCTTTCATTCTGTAAAGTGTGTATTTTGCTAATGGTCGAAGGCCATACGGGGACCTATAGCTTGATAACGCCTGTTGGTCCCTGGAAAGAATGTGTCTGATTGTCTATCACACTACATATTCTTATTTTAACATGCAGTTATATCTATGATAAGAATGAAAATTGAATTGTCATTGAGACAAAAACCCAACCAAAGAGCAAAACAAAAGAAAAAAAGAGCCCAAGGCAATATGTAGATCTTTCGTATCAAGGGAATTGCTATAAATATATTTATTTCAGGTTAATAGTATTAGGTCATACTCAATTTATAAAATAGATCTTGTCGTCAATTTTTGCAACCAGCTTCTATGTAAAGTTTCTATAATGCACTTGTTAAGAATTGCACATGAGGTGTTCCCGCTACCGCTCTCTATGTACACGACGTCACCGTTGTTGTGACGTTATCTATTCAGAGTTCAATACAAGTATCATTGCAAGCAGACGTTCTTATTTACTAAGCCTTAATTTGTGTCCGAAACAACCACTCTACGATATTGGTACCGAGACCAGGATGAATCTGAAGCTACGTTCGATACGAGCAGGACATAGAAGTGCAGTTTCCAGACTGATAAAGAAATTTGAAGACGTTCAACAGGAAGAAGATGGAACCGTGGACACGGAGGATTTGTCAAACATATTGGATAGTCTGAAACGGAAGCAAGAAATATTACGCAAGTTAGATGAGGACATAGTACAGGAATTGGACGACGGAGATATTGAAACAGAGATCGTTGAAGCAGATGAGTATGCATTTAACTTAGAAGGTAAAATTCGTCAAGTCAACAAATTTATCTTAGTCAAAACTACAGCGTTGAATACACACGCAGAAAGTTTTACTCCACGCATAGAAACTACTCAACCCGTTCATACTATGAACTCTTCATATACAGAACATCAGAACAATTCAAATTACCGTTTGTCAGATTTTCGCCCATCCTTTAGCTCAACTAGTGAATACAACAAACTACCCAAGTTGAATCTCCCTACTTTCGATGGAGATATACTTCAATGGCAATCATTTTGGGACTCATTTGAGACAGCCGTGCATACGAACCCAACCTTAAGCAACGTCCAAAAATTCAATTATTTGAAATCGTTACTTCACGATGAAGCTCTAAAATCAGTGACAGGTTTTGCGCTCACTAATGCAAACTATGTAAAGGCAATTTCCCTATTACAAGAAAGATATGGTCAGCAACATAAAATTACACAGAGATACATGCAGGAACTTATTGATATTACGTCGCCTAGGTACACACTTTTCAACCTCCGACATTTTTATGACAACATTGAAATTTACATAAGAGGTTTAGAATCACTAGGGCAAACTGATGAATCATACGGAGCGCTGTTAGTGCCAATAATATTGAACAAACTACCAGGGGAAATTCGAAAAAACCTAGCAAGAGAATTTGGGTCCACAAACATACGCTTAGCAGACTTACGAAAAGGCATATTTAATGAAATAAATATCATGGAAGCCGGTAACTCAACAGACAGTCATGAAAATCCTACCGCTACTGCAGCATTTTTGACCAACACAAAACCGCGAAATCGACAATCAAGTCACAGTCACCAAAATAAGAGTCACCAAAACACTAACTTCAAATCTAAACAGTGCGATTATTGTCACGAATCACACGCCTCGGTAAATTGTACCAAAGTAACTGAATATAAAGATCGCATGTCAATAGTAAAAAGAGACCGACTATGCTTCAACTGTTTAGGACATCATAACTTGGTTGATTGTAAGTCAAATAAAACATGCAGAAAATGTCATAAGCGTCATCACACGAGTTTATTTAAGGATAATGCACAAATAGATAAAGAAGATAGTGTGAACGTAAGTACCATTCAACACAACGCGAAGGAAACGGACACAATTTCACAATCACAGGCAACCACAAATGTTTTGCTCAAAACTGCAATTAACCCTGTAAGATCGGGACGACACTGTTCAGATGCCAACATTCTGTTTGATGAAGGAGCACAGAGATCGTTCATCACAGAAGACCTAGCCGTTAAATTAGAGTTATCAATTACTGGCACAGAAACTTTAAACCTATCCGGATTTGGGGACAGTGCAGAAAGTACAAGAATTAGACACTTAAAAACTAGTATTATTTATTTGCTAACAGATGAAGGACAATTGCCGATCAGAGTATTGATCGTACCGGAAATCGCCGCACCGCTGAAAACGTACATCCGTAAAGCCGCAAAATTGCCGTATTTATCAGGAATAGAACTCGCTCATCCAGTCACCGCGAACGACAATTTTCACATCTCAGTACTTGTAGGAGCCGACTACTATTGGTCAATTGTAGACAACCATATAATTAGAGGCGACGGACCTACTGCCGTGAAATCCAAAATTGGTTATCTATTATCAGGACCACTTCACGGTACACCAAGCTACAGTAATCAGAAAACATCTACAATGAATGTAAGGAAATCACCAAAGACAAAAGAACGCAACCCGGAGAAGTTACGGAAGACAGAATCATTTGGTATTGAACATATTGACGAGAAGACAGAGAGAAAGCAAGTATTTCAAGTATTAGATTCATATCAGAAGACATGTATAAGTAACCATAACAACAGACATTTCGATGCTGTATCCCGGAAAGATGACCACACACCTTCACCAGTGAACAAAGAGATTTCAAAATTGAGAAAAGAAAATGTTATTAAAAGACTTAAAAAGGAACCGCAATTATTATATCCGCTAGAACTGACAACAAAAGAATATATAGGACCGTGATCAAATACTGCCCTCCTGACGACCGAAGACCGAATGAGACTATCGTTTAATTTTATGGACTATTAGCTGATCGTGCTTTATTACAGACTGTGAAATAGTTTTATTTTCATTCGTGCTCATTATCAAAGAGAGTGAAAGATATTCAAAGTTTTATATTTATCAGAGACAGTAATTCAAAGTGAAATTTTCATAATTTATTTTCATCTTATTGTATTAAAAATTCATTTGCGGGCCCCCAGAATGTTAAGAATTGCACATGAGGTGTTCCCGCTACCGCTCTCTATGTACACGACGTCACCGTTGTTGTGACGTTATCTATTCAGAGTTCAATACAAGTATCATTGCAAGCAGACGTTCTTATTTACTAAGCCTTAATTTGTGTCCGAAACAACCACTCTACGATAGCACTGTTCATCTTTTTTTGGGCTTCGACTTTTCCATTGGACGGACAATTTTGTTTTCGACTATTTTAAAAAGATGCATTTTTTTACAAAATCATACAAGTAAGGAGTCTCTGGTCTTTGTTAGTGTTGTATGTTAATTAATGTTTGTTTATTTATTTGTTTAGGAAATAAGTATGACGTACATTTTCACTGAACTAGGACACTTTTTATAATAGTTTTTCGATATCGCTCGGGCAAAAATAATCACGAATATAATGCCTACCCATGTTAAAACTACAATAAAGTATAGTCTGCATCAATTATTTCTTGAACCTACCATTTTTTTTGTCTGTGTTGGATTTGTGTGGCATTAAAAAAATACGAGCATAAACTGCACAGTGCAGCTTCCAACAAGAATACAAGATTTATTGATTTTAAAAATGCGACCAAAATTAAAAATTTGCTCGCAGCGGAATAAATTCAACAGTTTGATTTTCATTGAAATAAAATAATTGTTATGATTTACACACTGTTACTTTTTCCAATATAAATATTCGAACTATTTTGTTTGTTGTTTCCTTTATAAATTTACATCATTTTTAAAAAGACCACTGACTTTGTGTCTTCGATATTTAGAAGACTATAAAAGCGATGTTCATTATCTTTCTTCTGCTGTAAGTTTAGTTTAGTTATTTTGTGTCATAATTGCCGTCTCGTATGTTTTAAATTTGAATAAAGAAGATTCAGGTTGTCTTATACGTCAATGATACACACAAAAAAAAAAAACGATAACAAATAAAATAAGGTGCAACATTCATTCTCCATGAAAAGAATACATCACATGGATGTAATTTTTGTAAGAAAAATACCAATTTCGTGAGAAGTTGTGTGTTGGACTTGAAGAGCCAAGGCAAACTGACAAATATCTGAATGAACGAATCGATTTATGGTATATATATATAAAAAAAACAAAGCCCACATGGTTAGCATTGAATAAATAGAAGGCCACTCTTAAATGATCACAACGTAGAAGTTTTTGTTCTCTTAATCAATAAGATATTTTCTGAAATAACGCGGGTCCCCATTAACTTAAAAGTTTTTTTGGTTTTTTTTACCATGAATAAACTTTTTTTATTATTATTATTTATTGATATCAGCTCTGGACATTAATATTCTTAAAAGTGAAACTGTTGTAAGTGATGGTATAACAATTATTTAAAATAAATTCCTTAAATGATTTGTGAAAAGAAAGTTTCATTTTATGTATCAAAATGTGTAAAAAATGATTATTTAAATCCACACTTGAAGGCCTCCGATAGACTGAGTGAGCATAAAATCATCGCCCACGACAAACAAGTTATAGGTAAACTTTTCAGTATAATTACTAATAAACGTTTTACTGTCGACCACACTGTTATGAATTTCATTCTAAAGGTATGAAAAATATAATATTGCTACACCATTGGGAAGAGGAGTGTTCATGGCTTTTGGGTGACATGTGTCTAAAACGTAAATAACGCAATTTTAGGACCGAGTAGGCATTGAAAGAAGTCATTTTTAATTGTAGACACCAAGAAAAAATATCACTCCCTTACGGCACAACAGTTTAAATTGCATTTATAGCGAGAATATTATATTCTCAAATTGACGATAGCGCATATCCTTTTGTAAAACAAGTTTGGAAAATTCTATGAAAACAAAGAAATCTAATGTGAATGAGCGAATCCCGTGAAAACTTCGACATCATTTCCAATAACCTAGCCTTAAGTACACTGTCACAACAACGTTTAAAAAACTTGTTCTATAAAGAAATTATCAACATTGATTAGAAACGTGCGAATCTTTTCATTTAGTCGGAAAATATAACATGCCTCCTATTTTATTACATCTGAACGGCATTTATTCGGACAGTTATCTCATTTATAGCATTAAACAAAAAAAAATTGAGCATATGAACCTTAAAGGTCTCCCGTCACAAAAAAAAAATTAACCAACGTTTTACGTTAGTAATTCCGTTCTTGGTTATAGAAAACAACGAAAAATAATGTGTTTTGCATTTTAGATCGAAGAATAAAGCCAGCATGATAAATACTAAATAAAAAAGAAAATACTCGATGCTTTAAATAATATTTTTATCGATTAGTATCGAATATCGATGCATTGAAAGGGTGTCTACCAAAATGTCACATCATCGCTAATTTGACGTTCTTTGACGTTCACTTGTAATGCGACGTAAGTTTGCGTTTAATCTGTTTTTGTAACGTATTTATTTTACTAAGAGAATATATATAAAATATGAATTTATAATTTATATTTGATTTCACCTCGTTGAAATGCGTTTCTCTTTTTAATATACCATAATATTTCAATAAAATGTGATTTGAGTACATTTCAATGAGACAGCAACTCAACAACAAATATTTAACATATTTTCCGGAGACCAAAGAGGAAATTTAAATATTACTTGAATAATATTCGTATCAATTAGAATATTGATCGTTTTAGGAATTAACGCAAACTTCGGCACAACAGCAATGAATCAAATTCGGAGATTATTTTTTTTATATATATCTGCAACAAGTGATATTCAAATTACAAAAAAAAATCATCATAAATGATTCATTCCAAACGTTGCCATATATTTTATTTCTCGTTTCTTAACTAAAATAAGTGCACGTATATGTATCGTTTTACGGTACATACCTAGTAAACGTCGGTAAAGTCGTTTTGCTCATTATGTTTTTAAAAAAATCAAACAGCAATATTTTACGAGTTAAACGAATGAACAAATAATGTGAGATAACACCAAACTCTGCCCCCTACTTGCCTGATAATTGTCTCATTATCGATCTAAGTAACTACAAAGGAGCTACATTATTGCAAAGTCGACTAAATTTATTTGACAAGAAAATATCCGACTAGAGACACATTAATTAAAAAAGAAAATGATACTAGTTTTGAATGTGCGAGGGTATGTGTTGTACTGTTTCACTTTTAGGTAAGGGGAGGTTTTGGCGCCAGCAAACATGTTTAACTTCGCTACATTCTGTATGTGACTGTCCCAAGTCAGGAGCCTGTAAATTCAGTGGCTGTCGTTTGTTGCTGTATATATTTTTTCCCCCGTTTATTGATATGTATTTTTAAAATCTGGCCATTACTTTTCTCGTTTGAATTGTTTTACCTTATTTTATTTCGGGGTCTTTATAAATTACTGTGTGGTATCAATTTTGCTCATTGTTGAGAGCCGTACTGTGATCTATAATAGTTAAATTCTTTGGTAGAGAATTGTCTTATCGGCAATCATACCCATATATCTTCTATTATTTAAAGAATTTCAGAGGCCTTGTTTTCCGAGCGATCTAAGAAGTATAGCTATACTGATCACTTAAGGATGTCAACATCGAGGTTTTAAATTCGATGAATCTTATTTACTAGGAAGTGTCGGTTTCCTGGCGTAGATTGGTTGCTTTCTCTGTGCACTGCGGTTTTCTCTGCAAATAAAACAAATTGTGGACGCAATTCTTTTCTTATTCTGTTGTTGTCCTAAAAAAATGTCTTTTAATGTACATGTTATATATACTAGAACACACCCGCGAAATCGCGGGCATATACAGCTTGTGAACTATTGTAGGATGATTTTTTGTCAAAGATATTATGTATGGAGAATTTCATAAAAGGTATGAAAAGCTCTCTTCCTTTTTCCAAAGTCCGATATTTGTTTCCTTTCTGTTAAATTCAATTATTTCGTTTTTCTGGCCTCAGACCACAATTATTCATCTCCTTTGCTACAATGCTTCTTTTGGTAAAAGTCAAATCAAATTAAAAATTTGCACCGTTTCAGACATGAAATAAATGTAACTGCTTATATATTATGAAAGACCATTATTAGTCTAATAAAATGCAGTATGCTTCTAGGACAATCCAATAGTGTTTTTTTCTTTTAAGAGCCTTATTAACATGCCAATGGTAAGATATGAATCTTGTATAAATGACCAAGACCGACTAAGGCTAATTTGAGGGGTGGTCGGAGGCCTCAGGGGTCCTGATCCCGAAATCCCGGGCTTAAAACCATGAAATCCCGAGATGCAGAATTTAAAGAAATTCATATCCCGAAATCCCGAAATCGAAAAATATATTCCCAGATCATGTAAGGATCAATCCCAAAATGAGGAGCTTAAACACACCCGATCCCGACGCCCCCAAAAAGGTCCTGCCTTCCTTTAATCTCTACCTTACTTTCATTTTTGCCAAATCACTATTTTCCCTTTTAACAATAAATTTGTATGCCCCATTTATGGGCATTATGTTTTCTAGTATGTGCATCCGTGCGTTCGTTTGTTCGGTCGTCCGCCCGTCCGTCTGTCCCGCTTCAGGTTAAAGTTTTTGGTCGAGGTATAATAGTTGTGATTCTTGCGATCTAAACACCATGATATGGAGACCACTCTGAATGGCTTATTTATTTTTCATTTTTGTTATCTGTCATACGATTGGTTGTACTTGTGTCACATGTTTTACTTATTTTAATATATATATGCAACTGGTATGACCCCTTAAATAGTAAACATTTCAAAGAAAACAGTAGACAGAGAGTCTCTTAGACTATATATTAAAGTAGCATAATCGTAGTTTACATGTAGATAAACGCAAAAAATAATTGTCCTCTATAAGAAGGTATAATAGGTGTTGGCCTTGCGATCTAAACACCATGATATGGAGAACGCTCTGATTGGCTTATTTATTTTTCATTTTTGTTATCTATCATACGATTGGTTGTATTTGTGCATGTTTCAAACCAGAAGTCTCATCTAGAACACACCCGCGAAATCGCGGGCATTCAGAGCGTAGTTTAAAGTATGTAAGGTGTTGTTGGAAGAATTTTGTAAAATATTGAATGACTGGAGAATTTCAGCAAAAGTATCATAAGTCATAGGTTGTCATTTGTTTATGCGTTACATATGTTTTTCGTTCATTTTTTGTACATACTGAATAAGGCCGCTAGTTTTCTCGTTTGAATTTTTTTACATTGTCATTTCGGGCCTTTTAAAGCTGGGTATGCGGTATGGACTTTGTTCGTTGTTGAAGGCCGTACGGTGACCTATAGTTGTTAATTTCTGTGTCATTTTGGTCTCTTGTGGAGAGTTGTCTTTTTGGCAATCATACCACATCTTCTTTTTTTTGTAATCAATGAATTTTGTAAAATATTTAATGACTGGAGAATTTCAGAAAAGGTATCAAAAGTTCACATGAATAATTTTAGCGCTTATCTGTACATTAACATTCATTACTATATATTAAATAAAGTGTATTTATACTTTCAATTCTAAGTTTACTGATCAATCCATGATGTTCATTGATATAGTATACAGACTCTCTCTATTTAATAAACATTGTGTCCGCCGTGGATAATAAACTTGAAAATGATAGCAAATAGAATTCTGAAAATACACTTTATTCGTAGTATATGTATTTTCAAAGTATACAGAAAAACGCAAACCGGAAGGCTAATCTGACTTAAAATTTATTCCAATGACGGGAAAATATCCGGATGCCATTTTTCTCGTTTTTCTCCCAAAATAACTCAATCTGAATAATCATATGAATGGATGACAAATGCGACTATGCACTATACCTATAGGACACAGAGGCGTGTTGATTAATTTATTGTGGAAAGAAGAGAAGCGACACACAAAATGAGGTCTTCTCGTTTAATAGTATAGATGCTCTTTGTGGGCCCATTGGATAGAAATACACATATGCTTCTCCTTAAGAAGACTGCTGAAATTTCGTAAATCACCAATACGCAATCAATTAATTTTCGGTTAAAGCGGGGGTCAAGTTAAAAATACTTATTTATAAAAGTGAAATCACAAAAATACTCCGAGGAAATTCAAAAGTTCAAAACTTCATACTAGTCTTCCATTTAAATATTTTATCAATCGTTATATATATATATACATGTAGCTACATGATAGTTCCACAATTGTTGGTGTTCGGGCTTAATGCAAGAAGAACGTTCCTACTGCCTTTAAGACATACCCATCCTATCCAATGCGCATATACGTATATTTTCAATAGTCCTGGCTTTCTCAACATACAAATAAATCGGTCAGTTAATAAAACAATCATTATAATTTTATACAAAACTACACTTTGACGGCATTTACAAACCATGTGTTGAAAGACGCAGAATATAATTTTGTTTATTTGGTCATAATTTTTCTTTAGTTATTTTTTTTTTTCAAATTAAGTTAGTTGGAATATAAAGCAAATTTTAGGATGAAAATCAATTTAGTGTGTATCATCAGAAATTGATCATTAACACAACAAATATATTACCCAAAAAAAAACTATGAGAGTTCTGCTTCTGTTGATACCAATTTTTATTAAAACCCCCAACATGAAATTGTCCCTGAATAATTTTTATGAAAAAAATGTAGATTTACATGAAATATATTTATAACAACAAATCGTAGTCGACAAACCCTTATGTCCGTTTACTGAATATCCAACATCTTGTTTCGTTCATAGAACACACTATGTATACCTCATAATTTCTTTTGTCCTAGAGAACATGGTGTTAACCCTTATCTCCTTTTATTCACAAAAACAATGTGTTTAAAGACTTTACTATAAGGCAATAAAACATCACGTCAATAAAGTACACGACTTTGACGTTAACATACGACGTTACCAAAAGTGACACCAATGTCATGCATAACGTCTATACATTTATATTGTGTCATTTCAAAAGAATAATTCAAGTCTGGAAATGATTTATTTTCGGTTTTTTTATTTTTACATGTAGCATAATGAATTTAACACCAGTCAACGTTTTTCTCAATAACCACACTAAGCAAATAGAAAGTGATCATCTCCTATAACACTTCGGTTTGCAAAGAATTAATAAACAAAAACGAACGAATTTTTTATTGTCCTGTAAATCTTTTCAAACTTTTATGATAAACTAATCTTGGTAATAGTAAGTCCGTTGTATCTGTACAAGTTGTATTCGACAAATCGGTGACTTTCAATAACAGAAATTAATAAAACGACTATAGAGAGCAACATGATTCTTCGACCAGACTAATTAAATGTAATGCACAATAGAAAGTTATTAAGTGTCATGATCAGTTGTTAATTTGTAAAAATAAAATCAGTTTAATTTATGTTTCTCAAATTTTTACATACCGTTAACTCAAACATACAATAGTATAGTGTACAACATACGAGCGCTGTGAACACTGACCTACATGTACATGTATAATCTAAAAAAATATAATCATAAAACCAGATACCGTACACACATTCTCGTAGAAGGCCTTTGGTGTATTATAAAGACGTTAACCATCGACATGAATTTCGAACTTATTTCAAATAACATATTTAGATTCATTCTAAAGTGTAATAAACGTTACAGTAAATATTGAATGCAATGCCATGTATATTCTAGATACAAAATACGAGAACTGGGGTATCGAAAATGAATAAGCACTGTTAAAGTCAACGTTCTGTTCGAATTGTGACTGTTAAAGTCGAGTTTGTGAGTCCAAATAACCCCTCTTGGGAATTCCTGGCTACGGGCTTGGGTAAAGTCATTAACACAAGAAAAGGCATGCCTCAAAGTTTTAGAAAAGCAAAACTTCCAAAGGGGGCAATTCTTGCAAAGTCGCAAGGACCAGTTATGTCTGTTTTATAAAGTGATCGCCGACAAGTGTGCTTGTTAACAACAGCTGGAAGTGCAAAGTAATATTTTTTGATTGAATGTATTGTACTATTCCCGGAGTCTTTTTCTTCTTCCAAGTAAGGAACCGTATTCATATATTAAATGTTCCGCGAAAACTAAGCAGAGTGTTTGGGCAGCTGTATTCACAATTCATTCCAAAAGTTCACAATTTAAAAAGCCGTGATCACGTTTTCATAGAATATCTATGAGTAAAAAGGATTTAAAATTAAAATCATTCATACTTGTAAGTACATTCATTGAAGTAATTTTGTTTTATATCAAATTCTAGATCTAGACTATATTTAAAAAAATATATATATTTTCAGAATGACCCGGAAACCTAATAGTAAGGGGAAAGGTGTGAAGGCGCCAGCTTTGGTACACAAATACAATGAGACGATGGGTGGCGTTGATCTAGGTGACCAGTTTATTGCACAGTATGAACCCCAATTTAGAAGTTTGAAATTATGGAAGAAGATTTTGTTCAATCTCCTCATGATAGCAACAGGTATATGGTTTATTCGAAATTTTAAGTTACCGAAAGGCTTTAATTGGAAAAATATATTTAAAGTTAATATACGAGCGCTATGCAATTGTTTGTTCTCTATCTTATTTTTTGGTGTGACGGGTTTAGTTCTGATGTTTTTAGAACATTTAGTCCTATATCATACTGATAATTAATTACCATTTCTCAAACTAAACTCGCATACAATTCAAATATGACTTTGTTTTCCAAAAGGTATTAAAAACATCAATTTAATAATATTATTTTATTTTGTTTTCAGTTAACGCCTACATATGTTATAAAAATACCTTTGTGGTACAGAAGAAAATGGACCATTTGACATTTCAGCAGGAAATAATTCAGGGTTTGATTGGACAACACAGAGAAGGACAGACACGACCGGGTAGACGTTGCTTACTTCAAAGTACCAGACTTACTGCTCGGCACTTCATAGAATGGATTTCCAACAAAAAGAGAATGAGATGTGCCGTTTGTTCTGGCAAAGAGAACAGATGTTCGGTGACAAGAATAAGAACATGGTGTCCGGACTGTGGCGTTGGTATTGATTTTCAGGGCTATTTCATTTCTGCTTTTAATTATGCACATTTTGATATATACAATCATATAGTTATCAATTTCGAAACTTTGATTAGATTCTAAATACAATAAATGCGAACTGGAAAGCAACATCCCGTATATCACCAACAACGCACTCGACGTCATACGGATTTACGATGCATCAAACAAAGATCTATATTTTTCTTATATTCATTGTAAAACACAAAGTTAAGGAAAAAACGAATACAACCGAAAAATGCATTAGACATTAAATATAAACATTGATGTACAATATAAATGAATACATACAGTGTTATTTTTTAACTTATTTTTGGTAGGTTATAAACTCTTTATGGCAATATATTGATTGTTTTGGCTACCGTTACCAGGTATTTTCCCATATAGCTATAATTATATGAATTCAAAAGTGCTCTCTAATATTTATTCTGTAAATACATATACAAAAGTCAATGCTAGTTACAAATAGTATAAATGTACCGTTGATGAATAGTATTCAATGAATTGAGGCAGTTATCAGAGGGACACAACAGGGTCGGATCCAGCCTGACCCATTTTAAAAAGGGGGTCCCAACCCAAGACAAAAGGGGGGTCCAACTATATGTCCCCATTTAAATGCATTGATCGGAAAAAAGGGGGTGTTCCAACCCCCGGAACCCCCCTCCTAGATACGCCAATGCACAAGCCATTAAATTCGTGTTAACCGATTTTTTTTTTTGATTTATTACAAAGTAAAACATTTATTTTGTGGCTCGAATCGGTCATTCAAATAATTTACCTTCGTTTCACTTTTAATAATGACAATTCTTTTTTCTTTAAATAACTTTACACGCACAATTCCTGTGTTATGCATCTTTAGCTAAGGGGTTAATTGAAGTTCACATGAATACGGATTCAATGAGTTCGAATTATTCATCATCAATGTTTATAACCTTATTTTGACAAGATTGAAGCAGACTTGCGGCTAAATGCGAAGTACCATTTCCCTATATCACTTTCATTAATGATTGAACAAACAAAAAATCATATTTTAGATTTTTTATATACCTTGTATAGCTAGTGCCCCTTTAACGAATTTATCACAAACGAACATAAAAACTAAGAACTAGAAGGAAAAAAACCCACGCTAAATGTTAAATAAGAAATATACGTCAACTAGACAGCGACAGATCATCATCATAATATATGATAGCCAATTCAACAACTCTCCAGTCACGACCTAATGTCATTGATGTATGCAACTGATGATTTTTAACACAGCATTGTTTTACACAGCATGCTTTTTTATAAAGATCAATGGGCCTTAAGGTTTATGACCACAGGCATCTCAGATTTTTCCCTATATACCTTTATAAAACATAAAAAAAAATCCTATATACTGTATTTAGAAATTTTTTCTGAGACGAGAGCCTGTGTTTATGACACCTTCTGTAGCCAGTCAAGTACGAACTTTTCTAACTGAAATAGTATTAAAACAACAAATATAATGAATAATAGTGATAGGCCATTTTGTACATATACAAAGGGTAAACTTCGTGTAAAGTATGAATAGTTACTGTTTTGTTGCATTCAATAGAGAAAGGGGTACTTTGTGGCAAACAAACCAATATGTTCATAGAAAATCCATAGCCTTTAATAATTATGGATGTTATAAAATTTCAAACATAGATTACTCACTTGGTTTTCTATGATGTGCTGGTGTTAATTTAAAAAAAAAAGATCTAAACAACCTTTAAATTAAAAAAAAAATCCTGCTGAGTCACTAAAGTTGAGTACACACTGAAAGGTGTACTTGATTTGGTCTATATGTATATTTGTTTTAACCAGTAAATTAATTTATAAACTTGTTTTAAGGAAATAGCACTGCATGCAATAATTCTCTATCAGTTACCGAATTGCAAAATATGATAGTACAAGGGGAAAGGCTGTGTATTTTCTATGAAATTTCCATATTTTTATCATTGAACCAACACAAGGGTACATAATCCTAAAAAAAACCGTGTAAAACAATTAAAAGAAAAAATAGCAACCTGATTTAAATTTTAAAAAAAGAATCCAACGGCAAAAAATGAAATATACTATCTAACCGCATGTATGCAACTAATAATCATACGGTCGTCAATGTAAAGCCATGGTCCATGCGGTTAAAACACGCCATTATTCATACAGCCCATTAGTCCGACATTCCATTTGTCCGACAACCCATTTGTCCGACAACCCAATAGTCCGAAAACTCATTGCTCCGACAACCCATAAGTCCGACACTTATCTATTCAGGTATCAGGGTAAAATAAAATTTGTCTGTCTGAATCATTAGGTTTATTTAATAACAATTTTTAAGAAATAACTCCGTATTATATATTAAACACGTAAAACGAAAGAGGGACGAGGGAAAGGACTGAGCAGTTGCAATAAGCATGTGTATCAACTCTAATATACTAGCTGAGACAAATATAACGCATGGAAAGAATAATTGGAATCAAAACGGACAACCACAAATATTAAAGAGAACGGAGTTGGTCTTTTTAGAGAAAATTTACCCATAAACATAAGACAGATGCTTTGCCGGAATAATGGGCTGTCGGAATAGTGGGCTGTCGGAGTAATAGGCTGTCGGAATAGTGGGCTGTCGGAGTAATTGGCTGTCGGAATAATGGTTGTCGGACTAATGGAATGTCACCGTCCATTCAGTATATAGCGTTATATAATGACCAGTGTAAAACAATTCAAAAGAGAAAGACTACGACTTGATATATAAATGAAACAAACAAAAATGTAATAGGACTGACTCAGCAATAAAAGAAAACCATTGCCTGAACCATATCCGCGTTACGCCATCGGAAGTTAGCGTGTCATATCATCGGACTTAAAAAGCAAACAACCATCGCACTTTCAGGGGCGGATCCAGCCATTTTAAAAAGGGGGATCCTAACACATGGTAAAGGGGGAGGGGTGTTCCAACCACATGTCCTCATTCAAATGCATTGATGGTTTAAAAAAAGGGGTGTTCAAACCTCCGGACCCCCTCCTGGATCCGCCAATGACTTTAGTGTCCAACACAATCGCACTTTAGCGTAGCCGTAGACCATCGCACTTTAGAGTACTTTCGCACTTTAGAGTCCTACATATATTTTTTTTTTTAAAAGGATGAAAACGTCTCATCTGTCCTAAAGATCTCCTTATCTAATATGGTTCTAAAGATTTTGATTATGACACTATAACAAACTATCGATTTACTAACTTACCTTTCTGTAAATATATTTAATATGACGCAACACATCCAACGACTGAATACAAATATACAGGTATGAAAATATATTACAGGTAAGTATGGATTGTTTGGCGGTAACTAGAAAGCATGCAGGTAAAAAGGTGTGCTTGATTTTGAATTTGTCATGCGTCTAGCATCAGTGTGATACGATGATGAATAATAATATAACATGAAAAATACGTGTAAAGCATAAAAAAACATGAATTACATATATGACCAATTTACTATTTTCTTTACAACGTCCATAGAGACGACGTTCTTTAGAAGTGATTTTTTTTTTGCACGGCGGGCTTCGAGCAGAATTGGCTTCCTTTTTTCAAGTCAGTCTGGTATTTTAAAAGCTCTTCAAGTCATCAGAGTTTTTTTTTAATAAATTGTAGGTTTCGAGCTAAAAATGAAATCCAGCCCCTCTATCCAGATGTTCAAAATGCATAACCAATGTCCTTCAGTTAACCCATTAAGGTCTTATTCTAACAACTTTTAGGGAAACATAGTGACTCAAATAAAAAAAAAGAGTGAAGTTGAGCACACGCATGTTAAAACCGACCACACTAGTCTTTATGTGCCTGTCCCCAGTCAAGGGACTATCTTAATTTTTGATATTAACCTGTTCTTGTCCTGAATATACATATAAAAATTTGTCGTTGGACGTAATAAAGTAGCCATCCATCATCATCATCATCATCATCATCATCATCATCATCATCATCATCATCTCATCATCATCATCATCATCATCATCATCATCATCATCATCATCATCATCATCATCATCATCATCATCATCATCATCCCTTGTAAAAAAAAAAAAAAAGAATCGACGCGGTCTTAACTTATTACAATAGGCTATTACTTAACAGCAATGGTTTAATTTTAAGTCAGACTCACTCAAGTTCATAATATCAGAACCTGGCAGAAAACATACCCTTTTCAGCTTGCGGCATGCGATTATCTGCTCGACATCATATGTTTCAGGTAAGACTTCTCTCCTTTCGACTGTCTCTGTCGCTGTACGGTCAGTGCCACTAAAGTTTCCGTCGGCAAGTCGCTTGAAATCAATTTTCCTTTTACGTGTGTTTGGCATGTGAGTTTTTTTAGTAAATAAAAGAGAGATAACTCGCTCAATTTTTTTTTTTGGGGGGGGGGGGGGATTTAGTATAGGTCACGTGATTAAGGTAATGAATAAAGTACCCGCAATATTGCCGTATGTGAGTCATTGGTTCATATTAGTCGTATTTCTTTTTCGTATATTGTTTTGCTATAATAATGGTTTCTTATTTTTCATGTTGGGTTCCATAGGCGGATCAAGGGGGTGCCTTAATTGGGGCCCGGGACACCCCTTTTGTGGGAAAAATTTGGTTTATTATAGGGAATCACTGAATCATGAACCCCCCTTTAAATGAAAAGTTTTTGATCCGCCACTGGACCGTACTTTTATCATCTGACTATACGCTATTGGTTTTTCTCATTGTTGAATTTCGTACAGTTACCTATACTTGCTTTTTGTACAAATAAAAAAAAAAGAAAATGCCTACCTACCTAACTACCGGCACTGGTTTCGGACAGGCACAGGAAAAATGTTGAGCGGTTAAGCAAGTTTTAGGGCGCGTTTTATAATGTAAAATAATTGACAACTGAGATACATTTCATGTACTAAAGTACAATGTTGTTCTGGCTCATAAGGTCCAAATGTCACTGTACGGCAGCAACACAATGACGCAATCGCTGAAACGATCTTTGGCCGTTTTTTTCACAGTTAAAACTTAATTATGTAAAATATTTCCAAAGAATTCAAAACTACTATTTATGTTACTATATATATTTTATACTATTCCTGCTTACAGTGAATGCATATATTTGCCACAAGAGATCATTCCTCTTGGGTAGAAAGTTGACCCATCTTAAGTTTCATCAGGAAATTGTGACTGGCTTAGTTGGGGACCATACACTTCAGCGTAGAGTTTTGGGCAGGAATGGAGAAGGTATGACTAGTAGAGCAACGTCAGAGCATTCCTCTTTGAAATATCCGGAAGAAAGAGAAGGAATTGTGTTTCCTGTCATAACCGGGAGGTTAGAACTTGGTGCCAACAGTGCAGAGAAGGTCTCTGTCTAGGAAAATGTTTCAAGGACTTCCAAAAACAAAAGCAACGTCAAGACGTGCACGAAGAGTAAATTAACTTATTAAATTCATTACCACTGTGTACGTCGCTGTATTAGTAGATGTATATATACGATTTGTAATGATTTGTGAGGTGAACTGTTTTTGAACAGAATTAAAAATTTGGAAATATGTATGTTTTATTTCTGTTGACCAAATAGATACAGTTTAATGCCTCAAACTTAAAATATTGACATAAGGAAGACCAAGTGTATAGGGTTCAAATAGTTCTTTTAACGATTTCGTTAGTTTTTTGTGGTTGTATTACGCTTCGGTGAGAATTTTTTTTTCTTTCTGTTTAGCATTGCAAAGTGCTTGACGTTATTTAATTGAAAAGCGCCAAACTTGCTGAAGACGTGACGTCTTAACATTATGACGTTATGCAATGACATGTAAACGACGTTATTTTTTGAAAAAATAAATAAACATGTTGACTTTATATCCTAGTAATTCCTCAATTATTTAAGTTAACATGCTGTTATTCAAGACTAAATAACAATTTTATATTTTTGGTATTTTTTACTGAAATTGTCCCGTTTCTGGACAATGTTTTGAAATTTAGCTACGCACTAAGAGGGTTAACGTTTGTTGTTTTTTCTTATACCTGTAATGTTGTTATGTACGTGACGTCATATAGAATACCTTTAAAATAAACTAAATCTGTAAAAGACAATAATGATAGAACATTCAGTATTATAAATTATGTGTTGCATATTTGTTTTTCGTTCATTTTTTTTATATAAATAAGGCCGTTAGTTTTCTCGTTTGAATTGTTTTACAGTGTCATATGACTGATTTTTTATATATATTATAGCTGACTATGCGGTATGGGATTTGCTCATTGTTGAAGATCGTACGGTGACCTATAGTTGTTAATGTCTGTGTCATTTCGGTCTCTTGTGGAAAGTTGTCTCATTGGCAATCATACCACATCTTCTTTTTTTTTTTTATAAATAACACATAGCTGAGAGGGTGATTGAGCAGATTGGTACCCCTCGAAAACGCATTGTCAACCTTGGCTTCACCGCGGTTGACAATGTTTTCCCGGGGTAACAATCTTCTCTATCATCCTCTCAGCTATGTGTTATTTATATAATGACATCACAAAAAGAACAGAACCAGAATCAACCAACAACATATGAAAAACCGAATAAAACTTGCAAAAATTAATCGAAGTCAAAAACCCTCTTTAACCCTTTCGGCACCAAAACGACATTTTTAGTGTAATGTCGTGTTGTAGGCACATTGTGCACAACGTTTATGCTCCTTGGAAATATTAATTATTCTGAAAATTATCTAACATTTTTGGGTTGATGTTTAGACGAGTTGTATATACAGAATGTACACAGCTATGTATCTCATCACTGCTTGTGATCCGATGGATAAATTTGTTGTTTAGTTGTCACTGGTTCAGACGTACTTATAAACATAATCTTTCTGTGACTGTATCTTACATTAATTTGTAGGATCCTTTACTATAGATAATTTAGCTGATCTGTAAAATAACATCTTCATGCCTTATATATCGTGTACTGTAGTACGACGCTAGATTAAAACTGACGTGGAAAGGTAACACCCGGCCACCGAAAGCTTCATTTTTATGAAGTGCGATGATATAACTGTGACGTGTATACATTTTTACTATAGCCCACAACGATAGTCTGAAGTTAGACGGGTTCAACCCAATGTTGCAGTGTAGTAATTTGCGTGCTATATGCCCCGCATTTGAATGATCGGATTTTATTTCTGGTCAGATCAAACCAAAAAAGCTTGAAAATAAGCTGCTTCTCCTCTAAGCAGCAGAAATTTAGAAGAACAGCAAGTAGGACCATTCGGGTTATTTTGGCCTAACCCGTTTCAGGAGAATAATACTGTAAGCACAATAAAGTTGCTTAAGGGGGTTCGCGGGTCTAAATCATTTATATAGGATTTCTCTATATTTTTCTATAAATGAACTTTATCTTATAGTTAATAGAAAAATAAAATAAAAAAGTAGGGTAACCGTTCATTTGCGCTCACAATCTGCCTTCGAAAGAAGCATACATTTGTGTAAAGGCGGTTTTTTTCTGTTGAAGTAATAGGAGAAATAAAGGTAATATCGAAAGAAAAATAAGAAATTTATTACAGAAATCGCTAAAATTTTACAATAATTTAGTTTAAGTACAGCTTATATGGAAATTATATTAAAAAAGATAGGTCACCGATGAGTTGAAAAAGATATTTCAATTTTAGAGCCAAAAAATGGCATTTTTCCACCAAAGGGAGATAATTTGGAACTTTTTCAATGATGTATACATTTTGAAAGTCGTCTGGGGCCAACACGAATTGATTGTTTTGAATGATTTTTGTACCATATGATAAAGTAACAACTACAAAAGGAAATAAATAAAATTTGTAATGAAAAACAAATGTTTGATTTTTTTCTGAAATTTTTATACCCTCAAGCCTCCTTAAGTGCGGGTTTTCTTACAAAGCAGGACTCGTCTCAAAAATAAAAGAAAGTTAATTCTACTTGATAAAACGAAAACTCTGTTAATAATTAATATAATTTTATTATCAAACTGTCCAGACAAAATCATGTGAAGTATACTTGAAGAGAGAAGTCAATATTGATGTTAAGATAACAACATTTAACTTGTCGTACACAAAGTTTGCGGCATACATTTTGCATGTTTTGAACGTTCGAAGTGGTTTTCAGATCCTCTTTTAGCCGCCTTGTCATCCATCGTTTGCTGGCTGAATTAGATTTACACATTTTGGAAACCTCCATCGAATTCTCAAATGCTTTAAACTGTCCCCGACTTAAATTGTTCGTTTCATTCTGCTTCCTTTCCTGTGACGCATAAAACTTTATCTACAAATATTATTCTTCTGCATGCGAATCCATTTTGTTTTCAATAATGTATTTGGAAACGTCACAATATCTAAAGCCCCAGTCCCACTAGACCACGATCGCACCACGCTCACCGCGATCTAAAATAAATTTAGATCGTGGTGAGGTCGCGGTATGAGCGGCATGAAAATGTAAATATTCGTTGCTTTCACGATGCTACTACGTCCTCTCTACGCTTCTATAAAGATCCCGCTACGATTGTACCACGTTCTCACCGCGCTTATTCTACGACCTCACTACGCTTATCAAGATCTTTCTACGCTCTTCACGTTCTCACTACGACCATATCACGAGTTATCCGATTGCAACACGATCTTACTGCGATTATAACACATTCTTACCACGATTATACTACGTTCATAGCGCGATCTTCCTACGTTCTCAGCAATAACGTCAACATCGTGTTCCATATCAATACAGTTCAGTTCCTTCTATTTCTGATTAAATCGTAGATTTCTCGGAAACAATACAGTCATGCCACCAAAATCTACCAGAACACGTGGGCATGGTGGTAGGAGTTGATGTAGAGGCAGAGGGAGCAAAGTAACGAATCCTGATCAAGCAGAGATGTCGGACCGACCAATCCAACCTAAATTACAACCTATTGCTGGTCCATAAAGCTCAATGACGATATTTTAGTGAACGATAGCAGAGATGACATAGATGTATCAAGATGTGGTATGAGTGCCAATGAGACAACTCTCCATCCAAGTAACAATTTATAAAAGTAAACCATTATAGGCCAAGGTACGGCCTTCAACACGGAGACTTGGCTCTTATCAATCAGCACGCTATAAAGGACCCAAAATATTACTAGTGTTAAACCAATTAAACGGGAAAACCAACGGTCTAATCTATATAAAAACGAGAAGCATGGTTGAGCCGTTATAGCAAATGGATAATTACATTCAAACAAACAAAATCTAGGGAGTTTTTTTTATATATTTTATGTGAAAATGACAATTTTTTGAGAATGATGGTCGTAGTGTGAACGTAGTCAGGTCGTAAGAAAAGCGTGATGAGGACGGCAATGGCGTGCTAGAATCGTACTATGGTCGTGAACAGCGTGGTATAGTCGTAGTGGAAGCGTAGTTGGGTCGCAGTTAGAACGTGATGGTCGTAGTGAGGTCGTGATAACGTCGCTGTGCGATCGTAGCGCAGTCTCTCCGAATAGAATCACGCTTTCGCTACGCTCTCACTTCGATTGTACAGCGACCTTTGCGATCTTACTACGATCTTAGTGCGCTCTCACTACGCTTCTACTACGACCTGATTTCGCCACGACCGCACCCACGATTGTTTTGAACATGTTCAAAGTTGGCCACGCTCTTCACGATCTTGAAGACCTCACCACGACCGTGATACGACCTTACTGCGATCTACACGATCGCACTACGATCATCAAAATTTGCTTTTTTTTCACAGATCGTAGTGCGATCGTGGCCTAGTGGGGTATAACGTAACGTTAAACAATCGCACTTCAGCGAAAGGATCATCGCACTTCGGCGTAGACCATTGCACTTCAGCGTGACCATCGCACTTCAGGGTCCCCATCGCACCTCCGAGTCCTACATATATGTTAAACCAGGAGCAGTTATTTTCCTTTTCTACCAGTGCTCTTATGTCTGATAATATTTCCCAGAATTAGTAAATGGCAGTGTCAATGAAACTTTGTTAGATCTGCTTCTATAAACAAGATGCTTTCCAAATCTGTTTGTTGTTTATCAGTACCGTACATTAGAGGAAGGAGCCTTTGTACAGTTCTTAAATGTAAAGAAATTTAATATTTTTACAGACCTAGCTCTTTCATGTCTACATTTCATTCAGAATCATCATACATTGATAAAGGCTGCTCTATGATTAATTATTTTAAGCATCAAACCATAAAAATTTAAATCCCAGATTTTTTGTGATTTTTTTTAATTGCTTCATTTCACATTGCGTTCGCATTAATACGGGGCGCCGAATTGGACTCTTGTGGTTTTGTACAAAATTCAATTCTGTCATAACAAAATCATTTTTGTCTTACAAAACTATGTGATACAGACTTGTTTTATGAGAACTTTAATTTTGTGATGACAAAATTCATTTTTGTATACAAAATTCATTTTTTTCAAGACAAAATTCATTTTTGAAGACAAAATTCATTTTTATAGGTATGCAAATATAAACTTATTTGCATACAAAATTGACTCTAGTGACACAAAATTGACTTTTGTGGCAAAAATGAATTTTGTGTTAAATTTTCACTTCTGTTTAACAAAACTCAATTTTGTCTACACAAAAATAAACACAAAATTGAACTTTGTCATGACAAAAATGAATTTGTCTACAAAATGAATTTTGTGTCAAAAAAAAATGAATTTTGTGTCACAAAAGTCAATTTTGTAAACACAAAAATAAACACAAAACTGAATTTTGTCATGACAAAAATTAATTTGGTCTACAAAAAAGAATTTTATCATTACAAAATTCAATTTTGTGTTTATTTTTGTGTAGACAAGGTTGACTTTTGTGACACAAAATTGACTTTTGTGACACAAAATTGACTTTTGTGGCACAAAATTTACTTTTGTGTTAAATGTTAACTTCTGTTTAACAAAACTCAATTTTGTCTACACAAAAATAAACACAAAATTGAATTTTGTGACAAAATCTCAGTTTTGTATGCTAATAGGTTCGCATATTCCTTGTATTAAAGGACAACGCTAAGATATAACTACAACAAGATAGTATTTCATTGTTTAACCAATTTCATTCACATGCAGTTTTGAATTTGTAACTTGTAACCATTTTTATTACGAATTCGTCCTTCCTAATGTTTTGTTTTTTTACAAAGGTCTTCAGGATTTTATATTGAATTGTACTATTGATTGTAAAGTCGTCGAAAGGCCAATGACTGATACATTTTGTTGAATGATTCAAGCTCTGTAGTTTTATATACAGTATACAATGTGCACGTGTAAAGTCTTTCATAGACATATGTATTGTGGCAATCGATTAAAACAAAAAGAACCGTTCAACTGCAGTGCTGTGTGGTGTAAAAAAATGTAAGCTCATCGTTACGTGCAGTTACAGGGAAGGTAATACATAAAATGTTGTTTTTTCGCTACGTCGAACTGCGACATATCGGGAAAAGATGCATTTTCGAGTGATTTTAATCATTAGCTTGAAAACGAATATATGGACCTCAAATCACAGATAGATACACAGCAACAACTGAAGGTACTATACAAATTTGAATTGACCAAGTGAAAAATAACTAATCCACTGAATTACAGGCTCCTGGCTTGGGACAGGCACAAAAATACATAATGTGTCGGGGTTAAACACGTTAGCAGGATCCCAACCCTCCCACTAACCTGGGACAGTGGTTTAACAGTATAACATAAGGACGAACTATAAAAATCAGTTGAAAAATGCTTAACTCATCAAATGGACAAAAATGCAAGTGGACGTGGCCGGGTACTTGTACATCCCAATTTTAACAACAGAACAACAGAAAGACACCATTATCACTGAACTAGTATATATAATTGTTTAGGGGCCAGCTGAAGGAAGCCTCCGCGGGTGCGGGATTTTCTTGCTGCATTGAAGACCTATTGTGACCTTCTGTTGTTGTCTGTTCTATGGTCAGGTTGTTGTCTCCTTGACACATTCCCCATTTCCATTTTCAATTTTACTACAGGTCCAGATCTGAGAGTACTCGCAGTTAACTGACAGCTAGTTCAAAGCCACTAACAACTAATAAAAAATTATCAATCCATACACATCCAACATCCAATATATTTAGTGTAAAGACGTCATAATTCATAATAATTAACCTATAATGGTTTACTTTTTAAATTGTTATTTGTATGGAGAGTTGTCTCATTGGCACTCACACCACATCTTCCTATATCTATAAACAGTCCGAGAAAAACATGACCTTGCAAAATTTGCCGGTATTCAAATATGTAAACGGATTTAAAATGGAATAATAACACCAGTAAAAGATTTCCAATAAAACAAGGAGTAGAACAAGGGGTGTCCTATCCACTCATTTTTACAAGTCCTATGTTGATTAGTTTTCAATATAACTAGAGAAAAGAGCCCTAGGTCTAACATTACGACTAGAAATTAGAATGGTGGTAGTCTCAGAAATTAAAAAACTATAAGAAATGAAGCAATACAAACTGACGACCAAGCAAAACAATAAGTTATCATACGAGCAATCAAAGACGAATCAAGAATAGATATACAAGGACATATAAGTACAAAGAAATATTGCATTAAGACTCTGTGTTCTTTAATTCCAGTTTATCTAAATGGAAAAGGAGGTCTTAACACCACAACAACATACAAGATCTATCAAGCGTACATTCTTCCAAGGCTACTATACGGCCTGGAAATACTACCTCTGAATGTAACACAAATAGGAGAAGTAAGACAATTCCACATCAACACTATTAGATGTTTCCAATCCCTTTCAATAAGAACTTAAACAGCTCCTCAGTATATATGCGCCATACCAATTGAAGCAGAACTTCATAAGAGAAAATTAGCTTGCTATATTCGATCATAAAGTAAGTGAAAACTTTAATAGAAAGACAGCTGATTGTCAACTCAGAAAACGAAGAAAGATTTCTTCTCAAGAGTACAAGAAATCCTACAATATTAAAATCTAATGTCAATTCAAATCGGAAAAAAAAACTCCCAACAAAATTTTAATTTCAATGAATGAAGCAAATTAACACGGCCACAGCCGATACAACGACAAGCCGAAATGCAAGAAAAATCCACTCCAAGATTCTGCAATAAAAAAATGCAGAACTCAAAATACATCAGACCAGATTACTTACTAGTTTACTAGTTTACCTTTTAGAATGTGATGTACAGAAATTCAAAAGGGAACCAGAAATAGCAAACGGTACTCTGTGTTAGGAACTCGAGATCATTTTTTACGCAGGTGCCCAGCTCTAGACTAAATGAAAAACCGCAAAAAAAAAAAACTATCACAGTGTTGAAAAAACTCATACTACACTCCGAGTGTAGTATATAACAAATGGAATGAAAATTTCAAAAGGAACCAGACATTAATTATCCATAAAAAATAGACTGCAAAACATTGGCTCAAAAAATAAACTTTAGTCCTGAGTCAAGAATTTAAACAGAAAACTCAGTTGATGCAAGAGAAGATAACGTCTATATGAAGTGCAATCTTAACCCAATGGTCACACATTCTTGTTTATTTTAGATTTTATTTTCAATTCTACTGAATGAAATTATTGAAATTACATATCAGATAAATGTTGAGAATCTAAATTAAGATTATAACCACAGGTTGAGGGTCGACAATATGACATGTATCATGTATAGAACTGTAGAACTTAAGCTACTATTTTTTCTACATCTATTCATAATAATTTTAGGGTTTGCGTTTTTTTAAATTTTACGAGTTGTTAATGGAGTTAAATCTACTGATGGAAGTATTCCAATTGTAATTTTTTAGCACAAATTTAATTTTTTTTAGCATACGGTTTTAAAATATCTTACCATAGCTAATGTTTCTGTCTACATATGCAAAACAGGGGAATAATGCCGGGCCTGATGTAAATATATCCCCTTACCACCTTCATTCAGTTTAGCTCAACTTGTTTATATACGAGTTTAATTGCAAAGATTTGTAAGGGGCACGGCTATACCGTGAGCTGTCAAATTCATGTTCACCAATTTGATGAAACTTCTCATATTTCATATACTTAAACCAAGGATTTGTATAAAACGTATATCCAAATTACAATCATATTCTATTTCCAGATTACAGGCGTAGCTAGGGGCTGCATGTGTCCCTTTAATTACTAGTTATCATCATATTTGCGAATGTCGTATAGTTAGAAACTATATACTCACTAGTATGATAATCCCAGTCTAGGTAAAACTAAACGATGTAATAGAAAAAATAAAAACAGAACAGAAAACAAGACGTTTATTTCATTTAAAATTTAAGGTGCGAGCTTGTTATAGGCCGAGATTTTTTAGGCCGAAATTTCCGGAAGCGAAAATAATGTATGTGTGACGTCATTGTTTGAGTCTGTGATAATTTCGGGCATTCATAATTATTTAGCAATCAAAAAACAAGTTTATTGGTAATTTTTGTAATTAACAGCTCAATACAGGTAATGTCAACAATATTAACTACAAGTTTAGCAATTATAGATTAACATTCAATCAAATACTGAGATATATAAACGCATTCAAATGCAAAAATCAGACAAGGAAATGTAAACCGCATGCATGTCTGAAAAATGGCGTCTCATAAGTTGACATAACTCTTAACCAAGAAAGAACACGATGAAAAGACATCCAGCCAAGACTTACTTCATGTACTATTAAAATGAAATCAATATTTCAATTTCTTTTCACTATCTGATGAAAGTCAAAACCAATAATGAAATAAGCACAAGGGTCTGGAAAATAAACAGCACAAAACCGGTATAAAATTCTAAAATAGTAAAGTTAGGACTGAAATTTTCTGAATAGGCAGGATGCAGGGCTTGTACATGGCATCATATTCAGCCCTCAAAAGTAGATTCTGAAATGAAATTGCCAATTGGCCACCAGACATGAAAATTTAGTGGCCAACTCAAAATTTCAGTTGCTGGGAAATAATTTCAGGTTGCCTACATTTTTTGTCTAGCTAAAGTAGTAAGTTTTTATGCTGCAACATAACCACATGATTTATTTGATTTTATTACATTGCACATGTTTTATGACAATCTGCGACCTTTAGCGGTAGTCTGAAGCCCCAGTATAGTAAAATTCTATCGGACTTGTGCAGAAGCACTGGCGATTGCCCCATCAATTAATATGAACACCTGAAATCTTTTGCGAAATTGTAGCCGGTATTTTATTGAATCAATAAGAACAAGTTACAAAATTGTCGCCAACCTTGTTTCATTTGTTTATTGACAAAATCGAGAATGGAGCTCGAACATGTGATTTCAATAAACACAAGCTATAAATGACAATGGTTTTCCAATCGCCAATTATGACCAGAAATTGACCTGAGCGATCTTTTTACTCAGTTGTGGTAGCCCAGGTGGCGAATTGGAAACAAGTACTAGACTGACTGAAATCTGCCATTTACCGTGACTCTCTTAAGTACTGGCTACTTCACAGACTAAAATTTAAATTCAAAAAGAAAAATGTTTTTAAAATGTATTGCATCAAAGTCGCGATAAATAAGGATGTCAATATCAGTGTTTACCTTTGACTAAAAATAGTTCACTTAATTCAGGTCACTGATTGGTCGCCTATTTAAAGTTGGAATGTATCATATATTTGCAAGGATAACAAGAGGGGTGTTCTGATGGTCATTAACAATATGAAGCGATCACAGTTTTGGCTTCAAGAAACAGGGCTTTTCAAAGAAGCCGGTAGACGACAGATTTCCATCTTTTACGGTGGCATCAAGTGCCGGCTACTTCACTGACAAAAATATAAATTTAAAAAGAAAAAAAACATCTTTTTCAAATGTTTACAGGCAGTTCTGGTGGTCATCGAACCATAACAATAGAGACGTTCCGATGGTCATTAACTCGTTGGTTTTGGCTACATAGCTGTATAGCAAATGCCTGAACGGTACCTCAAATGACCGAATAACACTTAATATCCGGATAACACTTGTAATGACCGAATAACACTTGAAATTTTTATATTAGCACATATTGGTGACTTTTAAACATTGATTATTAAATAATAGTATATAATCGATGTATTTTATAACTTAAAAATGATCTACAATATTGAGGATGTTGAGGAAATGGAAATCATATACAGGGGCTGCTCTGGCTCCCAAAAAGTTTGAGCCAGAAAAATCGCCAGCTCCCATATGATATTTTGTCGCCAGTTTTGAAAACTAGGAGCAAACTTTAGAGCCAGCTAGAGTCTTTATTTCTTCTACCAAATTTAAATTTCTTATGCACAGCCTGCACTTTACATCATTTAACATGTTACACTATTTAAAGTAAGTTATTGCATATATGCATATGGTTTATATACATACATGTACTACAAAACAACTTGTGTACTTTATTTTCTTTGTCAGTATTTCATATGTAGAAGAATATAAATTAGCTTATGGTCTGTATATATGCTACAGAATAGAGAAAATGTCTTTAAATTAAGAAATAAAGAATAGAAAAAAATGGGTTATTGAATGAAGAAAACAGAATAAGAGGTGTTTAAATTTGCAGAATAGTGAAAATTTTTATTAAAAATAAAGAATACAGATAGAAAAGGTGACCAAGGCACCCTACCCCTACTGCTACTAAGACCTGCTTTAACTCTTCAGATAACTCAAAAGACCTAAATTAACTCTTCAGATAACTCAAAAGACCTAAACTTATAAATTCTAAAGCCAGAAGTATGCAGATATATCTTGGACAGGTCTTCAGTAGTTATCTCTATAATAGGAAAATTGAGTTATCTTTCTTTATTTGGGTGTGCTCCTATTTTGGAGGATTATAAACAGTACGTAGAAAAAGTAAACATGATCAACAATGGTAGCCAGTTTTGTTATTTTCGTATCATAACTGATGGCAGTCAAAGACAAATTTCGTCTGTAATTGCTATTTTTTTCACGGAAAACAAGAAAAACAAATGATTTTTAACAAATTGATTATGGTTTTTAACTTCCTGCAGTTCATTCAACTACGGTAAACTTGACAAATTGTGAACATTTCTTCAAAAGAAATATACAAATGCTGACTGACCAATTCTATTTGAATTAATTAAAGTTCATGATCATTAACCACTCATCCAATAAATGGATTACCTGTAACAACAGATTATGACACCTGTTGTAGCTGTTGATTAGCTTGGGGTTGTTAACAAAGTCATAAACTTTTTTAAACTTTTACCAATTTAAATGAAGATATTGTCAAGGAATGAAAATTTGTACATAGGAAAATGTTGGCTACAGAAATATCGTCAGCAGCCATATTTTGTTGCCAGATTAAATAAAAATTCGCATATTGCGACATTGGCGACAGACAGCGCAGTCCCTGATAAGGCTAAAAAGAAATGTACTATTTTGCTGAAACATTGTATAAAATAGACACCTGGACCAAAGAATAAAATGATTGATCCCATTAAGAAAAGTTAACAAAACAATATGAAAAAGTGGTTTTTGAAGATTTACATATTTATGTTTCTTTGTAGGTAGCCTGCTAAGATGGCTCACTTTGTATACCCTACTGGCCAACCCCAACCAACAGCTGCATACCCAACTGTTCAGACTGCTTATGTAGCAGCTGCACCTCAGGCTGCTTATGCTGCAGCTGCTGCACCAAGGGCTGCAGGTGGATATGAAGGATATCAGACTACACCTGCTGCACCCCAGTATGCATATACACGTACACAAGTTGCAGTTACTGTAAGTATTACAACTTAACAAGGTTATTTTTTGTAATATAACCAACTCATATCTGATTTGTTTAAGACAATTAGATGCTACTTTAACTTGCCATTTGTTACTGAATGTTAAAATCAAAGAAATGGACGGAAAAGCACTGTGCATACATGTATTGAATCAGCTATTTGCCATGGAAGGTTTTACTTTTTTTTAATTAGCATGTATGCCACACAAATTTTAAATGGCCAATGATTATACTAAAGGAAAATGGAAAAAAAATAGGTTCTCTGCTTATTTCTTGTTTGCTGATTTTCCAGAACAATTTGAAAGTTTCTATTCAGATCAAGTCCTCCACTTCATGAATACATGTATATGAATAGCCTCTGGTGATAGGTCTGGAAGCATGCTCGGCTTGAGAGTAGGAGGTCTTGGTTTGAAACATCTGCCAGGTAAAAAGAAAGAAAATTGGTACTAATTTGCTGCTTCTCTGCTAAGCTCATGGCATTTAGAAGTTAGAGCAAAGACTGGTCGTCTTGGAGTCAGAATAATGTGTCCAGGTAGGGTGACATGCATCTTTACGAGCCAATAGTTACGATCTACTTCCCGTCTATCCACCCTTGGCAGATTAAGCCAACCTTTGTGATAACAATGTTGTGCCATCTATCCGTTGATTAAAGTCACGCCCATTCCGATTGCATTATTCTTGACCAATTGGAGCACTTGAACTCTCTTCAGTGTGGAGGTGAAAACAGGGTAGAGTCTACAAACTTGGTGAAGCAGAAAACAAAAATTATTTGTTGATATTCCAAAATTTGTGTAAGAAACATACTTACATGACTTAGGAACTTCATTAAGGTGATTAAAAACATTTGAAATTGTCACTAAATATCGTCGTACATTTGAGGTGTAAAGACTTGGTGCAGAATCAGCTTGTGGAAATTGTTAACCTTCATTTTCTACTTTTACGTGTGATCATGTTATAGGCACTTTTTGATTGAACTGCATCCAATGAAAATTATTACTTTGTGTCTCTGAAATTCTATCTCAATTTGCCAAGGGTGGAGAGGAGGGAAGTGGATTGTAACCCTTGGCTAGCAAAGATGGGCGACATGTCATCGTGCAGACTATTACCTTACATACTAGTTAGCCTGTTAGAAAATCAGCTCAGTGTATGAAAGACTATCAGTCTAGTACAAACCAGAGAATATATCCATATTACATTATCAGTTTCTTGTCCAAACTATTCATTTAATTTGCCACTGGATGTTAAATAGCCATTGATCTCCATCACTATATAATTAGTAGAATGAAGATATTATTGGGATATTTTTGTTGGGGGGGGGGGGAGGGGAGAGCAACACATTTTAATGATGTTTATTTCTATTGACAGCCTGCAGGAACATATGATCAGAAAGCATATTATCAACCAGCTCAAGCAACTGTATCATACAGTGGTGCTGAAACACATTATCAGCCAGGTAAGGATCATGTTTCACAGGAAACTTGCTTTTTTCTGATTTAGTTTTATGTAAATAGAATGCAAAGATAATGTTTAGCAGACAAATCAGATACAGATTTAAAAGAACAAAATGTCTTTTTACTTTTATTTGAGTACCACAGTTGTATGTACAGCTAGACTGGAAAGATACTGTTATAACTAAAACTTACATAATTTGTAAGACTTAAGGGAATATTGTTTTTGCATGGGAAAATACATTTAAGATAAACAGATATTTTGTACAAAGACTGGATAAATATGGCCTTCTGAATGTGAAAATAACATTAAAAAATGGAAACAGATATTGCAGTGATATATATATCTGTTTTCCATCTATTTATCGGTATTGTTACACAATCTTTCAGACTCATATAATTTTTCCTGTTTGTGTAGTATTGTCAATTTTGATGATCCAATACCTATTAAGTTTACTGGTTGGTAGATTCTTATAGACTCTATATATATATATATATGTTTATGTGTACGAAAAAGGGTCTTAATGTATATTAAATTAACTTACACAATGCACACACTAAATTTGTCATGGACAGCTATATTTCATAGTCCACTTTTAAAGGACTAAGTTCAGTACTAGCCATATTTGACCCCAAATATTAACCTTCTGTTTAAAGATAGTAAATATGTCAAGTTGATGGCAAAAAAAGAAAGTGATATAGAAATATTTGTGGCAAGCTTTACTTAATAATGTTAATAAAGCGTTAAAATTATGATTTTTATCAAAATAAGGTCTGTGAAACAGCCTTAATATTCAAGTCATATTTATCTTTTGTTCTGAGCCCTTTTTTTAGTCAAATGCCAATATCAAATGCCTGTAGGAAGATATTTGAACAAATTTCAAAGTCATTATTCAGTTATGACTTTTTGTGGTGTTGCTTAGTTAATCTTAATATGAGACTTTCACAGAAAAACTGGCCAAATAAATACTGGGACCTTATGAAACCTACACCTTTCAGGCCAATAAAATGTAAGAACAATCAATTGAAATCTTTGTCAAAAGTGAAGTTAGAGTTGCCACTAAGCATGATAAAAGAAATTAATTGTTTAATACATCCTTATTTTCACAATCATAAATATGACAGTTGTATTAAAGAAATTTGAATCTCCTTATATGAAATAAACACTTTGCCAATTTTTTCAAATCAATAACTTAATGAAAAATAATCAACTCATTAAAGATATTGGGAAATTCTGCTTATGGACAACACGGACCATAGCAAAATGGACAGCATGATTCATAATCAAGTCGCTAACAAAGAAATATGAATACTGACCTTTCTACCCTATTTTTGTTAATAAACCTTAAACAGAAAAACAGTTTTTTGGGGCCTCATATTATTAATGCAAATCATTTTTTGACACAAAAACTACAATTTTATAACATGTAAGTTTTTTTTATTTTTATTAGTTCATGTTCAAGCAGCTGCCAAACCAGTATATTCAACAAATACCACAAATTATGCTACACCCAGAGTTGTAGCACAGCAAAAAGTGCAGGCACCAATCCAGGCTTCTAGTGCTGCCACCTATGTATATCCAACAGCTGTTACTACTCCTCAGGTGTCATCATACTCAACAACTTATGCTGGTAACACGAATGCTACAACTACAGTATCTTATACAAGCAAGGGTAAGGACAACAGGAAAGCAGTTTTAGTAACATATATATCAAAGTCATTGTTTAATAGATGGAACATTGAATACTTCACTTTCACACACACAAACTGAAGTTGACACAAGAAGTAAAAAATGTGAACTTTGTTTCTTTTTTATTTGTATATACAAACAAAAATAAGCACTGTAGAATCTTTTGTATTACTAACTAGTATTTATTAACTTGAGGCTTTTCCAGAAATAAATGTTTGTGTGTGGGATCAGCTGTGATAGGAAAGTACTTATGATTTTACCCTTATTTACCTTTATTTATTATTTCCGATGATTTTTCGTGCCACATATGTATCTTTTCAAAAATAATCAGTCCTTCAAATATTAATAGAATAGCCTTCCAAACCCATTTATAAGATCAATTCTGGGATAGCCTTAAGTAAATGAACATTATAAACACTTTTAACTGATAAAAATAAGTACACAGGATGAATTCCATGAAGTCTAGAATTAAAGAATTTTGTAATTGCTTATTCATTAAGTATCTAAGATTACCAGTAGACCAGGTCTATTTGTTAACAGAATTTGACAATTATTTGTTAAAATTTAGAAAGCTGCTGGTATATAGTCCAAAACTGTTTATTTTAGACTTGTTTCACTTGTGATAAACATGATTTCATAAGTAGTCCAGAATTTATTATACAAAAAAATAAATCATGGCAAATATAAACAGACTTGTAAAAATTCAATTAAATGTTCAAAATTATCTGACAGTTTCACAATATTCATTTGTTTCAATGTAAGATACATGTATCATTCACTCTTTTATGAATTATGAAATCATGTAGAGCTTCTGAATTTGTTTTGATATTAATCACACCACTTCATGTGCAGATATGTGTGATATTTGTTAGTTTAGTAGGACACTACTTTTGCAGTAGAACTGTTTGTTGAATTAATATCTTAGCCAAACTTGAAGATTACACTTGACAGAATTAATTTCAAACGATGTACACATTGTGTTCCATCAAACCGATTAGTGGCATTTTTTTAAAAAGAATATGTTTAGTTTTATAATTAATGCTTCAAAAAAAATAATATAATTTTATCTTACATTGGAAACCCTGATGTATTTTTTGTATGTTTACTTCTTAAATAACAAAAGACAATGCAATATTAAGAGAAACGACCGAGATTCACTTCTCTTGAAATCTCAGTCTAGCAGATTTTGGGAGTGTTATAAATGAAGCATATTTATCTTTGTGTGTATCAAATATATCAGTATATAGATTTTAGAAAAAAGAACACCTAATCAGTTTAGTGTAGCATTATGTCTTTGTTGATGGGTTGATGCATTGAATATTCATGGGGAGATGCTTTATCATTTGTACATATGTAGCTAATTGTTTTGGATAACCAAGCTTTGAATTGTTCTCAGATTTGTAAAATGTGAGAAAACATTGGTTTGCATGAATTGAAGCAAATGTTTTTACATTGGAATTGCTAATGTGACATGTGTGAAGCCATTGTAAAAATGTATGCTTTGAATTTCTTATTACAGAATTATCTGCTATGCTTGTTAGAATCAATGATTTAAAGATTGAAATGTTATTAAATGATAATTTGATAGATTACAGTAGAGACATTTAACTAAAAATTTGCATATTTACAAGTAAACAAAACAAAAAAAAAGAATCAGTTAAATTAGGATTTTTCACTCTAAACTATTTTGAAAAACAATGCTGTTGAATATTCAACTATATGCTTGATTCTTGATAAGTTAATGTATTAACATTTATGTATATGAATTACCATACCAGAATTTGCTTGTATGTCAATTATATTTATTTATACTTTTAAAGTATTTCAAAAATATATTTTTGAGAATGCATTGATTCAGAACAAGGTTAGCAATTTAGTGTATCACAGCTTGGTTCTGATATTGGTTTGGCTAACTTTCTAACCCTTCACATTTCAGCCCCACAAGGCGTGTCCAACTATACCACCATAAAACAAACAGTACAACCAGTTGTCATAAAAGGTACGTTATGACTATGCCTGTTGGGTCATCAGACATTTGTCATATTTGGCATGTAAATTTGGGATCTTTTTGTTTAAGTTTTAAATGTGCATTGAAATGGTCCTATTTTGTTGAATTCCATAAACATGGACTTTAACAATTATTATTGGAGCGAAATACAGTTATGAGAAATATTTTTAAAATAATTAAAAGGAGGTTAATTTGAAAAAAAATTTAACAAGCTGAATATTTTAATAGTGTAGCTAATATGCATAAGTGGCATAGGCTATACTAGACAGAATGAAGTATCCTATACTGATAATTTTGATGAGCACGTGAAATTTGTGCTTTATATTGAATGGGTCATTACAACTCTATCATGATGTTTGAGAAGTGGTAGTGTAGTTTCATGCTTATGTCTTTATTTCTTACTATTTCATTATTACCATACTAGTTTGTTGTGTTAGATTTCATTTAAAATGTTGAAGAAGAAACAATCACAAATTTTGCATGTTGTTTTTTGTGTGTGTGTGCTTTTTACACTATTAGACAGTAAAATATACCTGGTAAAAGAAACAAGCTATTTCATACTCTGCTGAAAAATTAGATATTAGTTAATAAAACTTGAACTACCCATACAGTTTAGATTCTTGTCTGGACTAGTTACTGTCAAAATTTGATTACCCAAAAATGTTATGACATTTAATTTAGACAGAAACTTTTATTTACTAGCTGGTACATTCCTTAGTTAGGTTGAAGATGTTAACAAAGTTGTATGGAATTAATTTGTGACAAGTTGTCAATCTTATAATTCTCTAATGCTTTGCATGTTCTTTTCTTTTTTTATTATTACAAAAATATTATTTTTAGTGTTAATTCTTTAAAAAGATTTGTTTAGAGCAAAAATTTGATAAAGCTGCTTTATGTTTCAAATATATGACTGAAAAACTTTTTGTTACATGATACTTTGGGCGTTCTCTTTTCATTTTTGTGCGGATTCTTCTTGTAGATAATAGTTCATTTCCAGGATATTTTTTGTTGTTTTTCACTCATATATGATCCTATTTAATAGAAATATCACATAACACTGATTAAAGGGGCACTAGCTACGAGATATTTTTTAAAAAATTGAATATATTATTTTTTTGCTCAAGCATTAATGAAATGCAAATAGCAGCCAGTATGGTTCAATTTGTCAAAGTAAGCTAATAGACCTCATTGAATCCGTATTCATGTGAACTTCAATTTAACCCCTTAGTTTTAGATAGATAACACGTGAATTGTATGTGTAAAGTTATTTAAAGGAAAAGAATGCCAACATTGAAAGTGAAACAAAGGCAAATCATTTGATTGAATGATTCGATCCACAAAAAATCATTCTTATAAGGTAAAAATGATGGTAAACATTTATTTTCATCTAAAATATGAAATTAAATAGACCTAAAATAATCCAACAGCACAAGTTTACTTAATCTATTAATGTCTTATATTTATGTGTGCATCGCTTATATGGTCATCGGATGACTTTAGGGGTCAACTTGATGGTTAATTAGATGGCTTCTAGACTTAAGTGCCCTGTGTGTTGTTTATTTTAGACTTTTAATAGTTTGGATAAATGTTTTACATTGTTATAAATCAAATATGATAATTTGATTAAAATCTATGCACATGAATTTGACAGCTAGTGCCCCTTTTACTCCAGCATTGTGTATTGCAGTACATCAAACAAATTATACCACAATACAGATTTTTAAATATTCTGAACAACATTATTTTCTAAAATCTGTGTTATCTCATAGTTTTTTACATTATTTTATCATGAATTCTTTGAATAAAATTGAGAATGAACATGGGGAATTTGTCAAAGAGACAGCAACCGGACCATAGAACAGACAACAGCAGAAGGTCACCAACAGGTCTTCAATGTAGCAAACAATTCTCGCACCTGGAGGCATCCTTCAGCTGGCCCCTAAACAGATATATACTAGTTCAGTGATAATGAACTCCATACTTAACTCCAAATTGTACACAAGAAACTAAAATTAAAAATAATACAAGACTAACAAAGGCCAGAGGTTCCTGACTTGGGACAGGCGCAAAAATGTGGCAGAGTATATATTTCTTACATAGTGACAATCTTAATTTCCTTGAGGACCTTTAACTTCTTACAAATCCTTCATGTATAACAAATCTCATTGTAAATGTGGTGTTAACAATCCTTGAATCCAATATTGTCCAATGAAAAATTAAAAAGGTGCAGGCCATTATTTGTTTATACTTGACTTTGTATTTTATATTTCTCTACAGGTTATGATGCTGCTTTATACTCAGCAGCTACATCTTATTACCAGCAGCAACAGGCTGCCAAGGTTAAAGTTGGTGTGAAAACAAAGACTAAAATGCCACCTAAGCAACCACAGCTACATTACTGTGATGTTTGTAAAATTAGCTGTGCAGGACCACAGGTATGAAACTGTTTAAATGCATATCTTTAAAAAATTAAAAAAAAATTTAAAAAAAATTAAAAAATTCAATGGTCAAGGGGAAGTAACTCTTAAATTTTAATTATGTTTCTAATTGATGCAAGAGAATAAAGATTGATTGTTGGTTACTTAACAGAGAATATATGCATGTATTTCATTTGGTAGAGCATTTTCATCTTATCATATAACGATTAAATGATACCATGAAATGTTTTACATACTTATTGTGTAACAAAATTGGAAAACAATAATAATGCTATAAAGTTGACTTGCGGTGGTTGATGTATATTAAGAGTAGTGTACACTTATAATCGTGTTATGAGGATTATGGCAAGTTGTTGTCCCTGAGAAAGCAAAATGTTTTACGCAAAGCAAAGAATTAATTACAGTATGGAATTGACAAAAAACTTGTTTTTACCCAATACAGACATACAGAGAGCATTTGGAAGGACAGAAACACAAGAAAAAGGAGGCTGCAATGAAAAGTCAAACTGGAACAACAACATCATCATCATCAACCCCTCGTGGTCAAAATCAGCTGAGATGTGAGCTGTGTGATGTCACATGTACAGGAGCGGATGCTTATGCTGCTCATATCAGAGGAGCTAAACATCAAAAGGTTTTATTACAATTTCTTTGTTTCTTCATCAGATTGAGTAAAAGTATATACAAGTAGTAAAAATATTGGGGGAAAACAATTAAAAATGTTCCTGTTAAACATATTTTGCAAGCCATGTCCTTTCAAACATATTGATTAGTGATTTCTCAAAGCCTCATCACCCTTCAAACGTTAACAAGTTTTATATATTTAAATCTTATTTTGTGTAAAGTATGGATGTCAACTTGGTGAAGAACTGCTTAAATAGTACTAGTTGGGTTTACCTTGTGATAATCTAATACGTCTTACTTAGAAAATGTTTACAAAATGGGGACATGATTCAGATAGTTTTATCTGCTATTTATTATTGGTTGTCTAGTGTATGCTAAACCCTATATAATAAGAAGTCCAAAGAATTGTTTTGCATAGTTAAAGCTCTTATAATACATATTCTTATTAGTATACAATAATCAAATCAATAATAAACTATTGAATAGATATATAAAAGATTACAAAGTCAACAATATAAAAAAAAAAAAAAAACCAGTTACATTTATAATCGCAAAGAATTACATTTTCAAAGTTAGACAAGTTAGACATGTAATGATTTGAAGTCACTGATGTGTTCAACCTTTCACTGAGGATCACCACAGAGTGCAAAGTATTAGTTTTTAGCAATATCCTTTATCTTGAGAATTATTTAAACAATATCTTTTATCTTGTGAATTATTTTAGAGTAAAATGCATGCCTATGAGAACAGTTTTTCTGTGTAGTTTACCACTTTGAATGATATATCTCTAGATTTTGTTAGTTATTACAAAACTGAAAACTGAAAAATCTGTATATTTTCGAGAGTGTACTTTAACTATCAATATATAATATTTGTTTTGTTACAGGTTTTGAAACTTCATACAAGACTTGGAAAGCCCATTCCATCAACTAATCCAGTAGTATTATCAACAGCTACCTCCTCTACCGCCAAAGCTGGTGTGTCTACCACAACAATAACAACAGGGGTGAAGCCAGGTATCAAGCCTGTCACTGCTGTCCCAGTACCAACTATAACAAAGAAAGTGGCAGCTACTCCTAAGATTACGTTTGTTGGTAAGTTTCTTGTCTGTTTGTGATTACATTTCTTTCAAATAGAAAAGTTTGAGCCATAAAACAGTCCAGCTGCCATTTAGAACATGGCAGTTAAAAAGTGGAAGAAAAATGTAATAAAACCTAAGTATCATGTATTCAAACTTATTCTTGTTAAAATAGAATACTAACCAAATGAAAAATCCAGATCACTATATTGCATGGGTAGCATGGCTGGGTTTGCCATTTTAACATGATTTAAAAAAAAAATAGGTTTATGCTGTCTCTGACCTGACCTTTGCTTTAAATTGCTTAACAATTCTTGTCATAAAAGGTAAAAAAAAAAAACAAGCAGAGATAAAAAAAAAAAATAGACAGAACTACATTGAACTAGTACAAGTGTGCACTGGTGTGATGCTTAATGAAAATGTCACTGTCCGTTTCTTAACCATTGTCATGTCTATATCAGGTATTTTGAAAATGTGATTTTAAATAACAAAAAAAGTCTTTGACTGTGTGTACAGCATTAATAAAGCATACAAGGCAGATGTTAGTATTCTGATGTTGCAGACTCGAATGATGCACTCTCAATGTAAAAGTTTACACCTGAACATCGTCTGAAATGTAAAATATTTTTCTGTGAATTATTATCTTGATTACTTTTTTTCTAAGTCTAAAGAGATTTAAAAATGTTTTTTTGTTTCAAATATTTTTGGATCCTATTGGCAAGGTGTATGAAATAATTCATTGCTTATTGCTTCAACTACTGAAGAGAGAACTATAGAATTTGCAACATATTATCTCATTATATAAAGTTCCATTGTTACATTTCTATATATTGTAGGAGGAACACAATTGAAAATTCTTGGAATAAAGACAGAGGAAGTAAAAGTTGAAGAACCTATGAATACATCTAATACATCTGAAGGTACCATTTTATTTTGTGTTGAATTTTAACTTCTTTCACTAAAATGACTAATTTATACCACATGGAGCTTCTAAAGTCTCTGATGTTTAAGCTTAGGCTAAGATAGTTAAGTGTCGTTAGGTTTTCTGGTCTATGGGTCGGTCTGTCCATCTTTTACCAAATTAAAATTTGATATGGGTAAATGTACATGTGCTCCCTTCAACTTAACAAACTTAGTACACATGACCGTTACACCATTATTTAATATATAATATACCCAATATTCTAGATAATATTCCTCTCAGTCCCTCCATCAAATAAAGAAAGCAAAGGTTGTGCTATAAAGAAAGTGTAATACTCTTTTTGAACTATCAATAAATAATAGAATTGTATAAATAGTAAAACTGTAAGATAGTAAATTAAAATTGATATATACAAATTTGAATAAGAAAATAAGTCAGATGTCAGATTTTCTGATAGAAAAAAATGAATCAAATGTAATTTGGATAAACTCAACTGAAAAATTGACTTTTTATCCAACAGGATAGTCATAAACTTACCAAAAACCCACTCATCTGATGACATGATACTTGGTAAATTTTCCTGTCACAAAAGTTGTTAAAAGCTGGATCGCTCTGTTGGCAGTACATTTGTGATTTAATCTATTTTGGAACAAGAAATTATGACGCACCATTAAATTTCATATATGCAGTTTAAATTTGTGTCTTTTTTTAGTTCATAGTTAAGATTTGTTTTAGTCTCCTACCGACGAAGTCGAAGGGGACTTTAGGTTTGCACTCTGTCTCTCTGTCTGTCCATCCGTCAGTCCGGCAAATCAGCTTTCCACACTTTTTTTCTTTGTTCTTAAAGATATTGATTTAATATTTGTTATATGGTTTTATAATGAAAAGTTACAGATCAAGTTTGAATTTTGTTCCATTCTGATGATTTAGTCCTGAGATGTGGTCCATAAAAAAAATCCATATCTAATGTTAGAGTACTATGTTAAAACATATTTCTATACAATTTTTTTAAAGAAATTCATTTGTAAATTGTTTGAAAAATTTGTGCCAGTTTGTTTGTTATTTTGTATTAATTAATTTTCTGAATGCTATATATATAGAAAAAAATATTATCAAGTGGCATCCTTTAATTAGATAATAATCTATTTTTATTAAGGTATATTTTTCATTGTGTAGATAAAAGTCGTTGACACTATAGATAACTTACAAATCTATATTAGTTTGTGACAAATGAAAGAAAAAATATTTGGAACTATTAATTATATATTTGATTATAATTTGAAAATAGATATACATTGTATTACATCATATCTAATTTTAGAGAACTATTAATCATATCCAATGTTAAGAGAGTTTTTCACACTTTTTGTCATCATGCTTGAAGATATTGATTGATAATTGGTATATAGTTTTATCATGACAAGTTCCAGATCAAGTTCAAATTTTTGTTTTGGTCTGATAATGTTTTGCATGTTACGGTCCTTGGACTTGACAAATTCACTCATATAGTCAGTTATTCACACTGTTTTTAGTCATGCTTAAATATAATGACTTGATATTTACTTTTGTTTACACCATGACAAGTTATAGAATAACTTAGCATTTTGTTACAGTGTAATTTAATTTTTACCCGGTAGGGGACTATGTATTGCCATGCAATACTCTCTGAATGCTTGTTTGTGTAAATGTTGTATTCCTTGATTAAGTGAATATATTTATATATACAGATGAGAAAGATGATGGTCCATTGAATATTTTGGGAGAGAAAGACGTAGCTCCAGTAGGTTAGTAGAAGTACATGCAATGTTTTATGGTACTTTCAGATGTGGATAAATATAGAATAATTATACATTTTCTTGAAATATAAATTTTATTTAAACTCCGTGTGGTGAACCAAGGCCTTTGAAATCGTTTTGGTAGAGTCCCTGAAGTGAATACCTTGGTATGCCTGTTTGTCAAATCATGCAAAAGAATGCAATACTGAAATAATATTCAAAATTGACAACAACACTTCAATTGGTCTGCAATTTTATTATCTAAGGTCTACATTTTATTTGTACAAGGCTTAGAAGCAGGTGGGAAAATAGTGTTTTAAATACAAATAAAACAACATACTATCAAAAGCTTAAAGATTTTGAAGAGTGTTTTGGTTATGATATGGAAACAAACCTATTAAACTTGATGGTCTTTAAACACAGAGAAGTATTGGGTATGCTGCTTTTCGAAAGCAGTTAGCTGAGGAAACACAAAATAGGAATTTTGTTGATATTTTACAAGTGTTCAAGTTATTCAAGTGATGTAATAAATTAAAGATTAAATAATTGATTTATATTCAATCATGACTTTTCTATGAGTAAACAATTCAATGAACTTTTATCTTTAAAGGACATGAGTACATTGAAGAAGTTAAAAATGAACACGGAAAGACAGTCAGCTTTAATTGCAAATTATGTGAATGTAAATTTAATGATCCTAATGCTAAAGACATGCACATGAAAGGAAGACGTCACAGACTTCAGTATAAGGTATGTCTGGTTAATTGAGTGGCTCTGTAACGAAAAATGAACATTCCTTGATATGTGTTAAGGGCAGAACTGTTTCAGAGCACTTTATAGAATTAAGTTTAATGTAATCTAGATAAGCACATGTGATCTTTATTTTTAAGTGTTGAAGTTTTTAGGTAAAGATTGCATGAAATGCAAATCAAAACCTTATGGGACTGACTTGATATCTAAATGTTCCAAGGCTGATGATCACTACCTTTTTGATACACAAAATACAATGCATTGATCATAACATTCTATACATACTATACATGAACATTTCTAGAAATTTATCGATACAATATATGCTCAGATATTCAAAGCACAAAATGATGTTTCACTTGTCAAGAAAATCATAACTTTTGCAAGGTGCAGGAATCTAATATCTGTCCTAAAAATATAAATTATGTCATTGTTAACCTGTTCTTTAAAAGTTGGAATTATCTTCCTTTGTCTAGAATAGCTGTTAAAGCAACAACATCCAATGCAATATTTGATTTTACTTCCCACTGATAAATTGAAGCAATCTTTACCGTTCAGTGCTTTCAAGCACTTTGATTATATTCAAGGTAGGTGCTTTTTTATGCCCTGTCAAGAGGCATTACGTTTTTCCGTCTATGCGTCAGTTTGTCCATCTGTTCTTCCTACTGTCCCGCTTCAGGTTAAAGTTTTTGGTCGACGTAGTTTTTGATTGAAGTCCAATTTACTTGAAATTTAGTACACATGATCGCTATGACATGATCTTTCTAATTAAGTCTCCCAAACAAAGTTTGGAGACTTATTGTTTTTGCTCAGTTCTTATTATTTTTATTATTATTATGTCACCCGATCGACAATGTCGGGTGACATATTGCTTTTCCTCCGTTTCTTTGTTATGTCACCCGATCGACAATGTCGGGTGACATATTGCTATTCCTCTGTTTCTTTTTCCGTATTATTATTATTTTTCTTCCACCTAATTTTGTCCAACCGCTTTCTCGGAACCAAAGGAACCAATCTAAATGATAGTTCACTATAACAAGGAACCCTGACTTTCGAGTTGCAGTGCAACTTTGGAACTAAAAAATGGCTGCCGTTACCATGGAAACGGAACAATTGTGAAAAAATTCAGTTTTTGGTTTTAATGAATTATTTGGATATGTTTAAACTCAGAATCATTATATTTTGATACAATGTAGGTGCCCACTATATACTGGTTTTGGAGGATTTTGGCAATCATTGGAACTACTATGTTGCCATGGAAACCACACCAAAAATTTCAAAAATATCAGAATGCTCCAAATTTAATGAAACTTTACAGTAACGATGAGCAACATTGGTAGATGTGGAATTTGGCGTTAGAATTTCAAAAATGTCTGCCGTTACCATGGAAACAATGCAAAACAGGTCAAAATGGTTCAAAAACCTTAAAGTGGCATTTACTTTCTTAAAATGGTAGGTCAAATTGATCGAAACTTTGATGGTATGGTCCCTCCTATGTACCAATGTGGTATATGCCATTAACTTTTGGGAATGGTCTCTGTTGCCATAGGAACAAATCAAAATGTCAAAAATTTCAAAAGTTTCAAAATGCTCCAAAATTGATGAAACTTAACAGGATTGTTGACTGTCAAATCTGCATGAGACTTTTGAAGTTGGAATTTCAAAAATGGCTACCGTTGCCATGGAAACTGGAAAAATGTCAAATATTTTCGAAATGCTCCAAACTTAGTGAAACTTAATTTTATTGTAAACTGGCATGTATAGATGAGACTTTTGACTTTGAAAATTTCAAAATGGCTGCCGTTGCCATGGAAACAGCAAAAATGTCATGTTTTTAAAAATGATCTACATGTACTGAAAATTTACAGAAAAATGTATAGCCATGCAAATATGTGCATTCACTATTAAAAGTTTTTGAAATGGTTAGTGGCAATGGGGGGAAGGGTGACATCCGCTATTGCTTGCAATAGCAATTCTAGTTATGTCACCCGATCGACAATGTCGGGTGACATATTGCTTTTCTTATGTTTCTTTGTTATGTCACCCGATCGACAATGTCGGGTGACATATTGCTTTTCCTCCGTTTCTTTGTTATTATGTCACCCGATCGACAATGTCGGGTGACATATTGTTATTCCTCCGTTTCTTTGTTATTATTATTCTTATTCTTCCAATGATTTTTGTCCGGCAGATTTTTTGAAGACAATGGAACCAATCTTAGTGATAGTCAACTATAATGAGGAACAAAAAATTTCGGGTTGCAGTAGGTCATAGAACCATTAAAAATGGCTGCCGTTACCATGGAAACGGAACAAATGTGAAAAATTCCACTTTTTGGTTTTGGGGAATTATTTGGAGATGCTTTAACTTAGAATCATTATATTTTGATACAATGTAGGTGCCCACTATATACTTGTTTTGGATGATTTTTGGCATTCATTGGAACTACTATGTTGCCATGGATACTACACCAAAAATTTCCAAAATATCAAAATGCTCCAAATTTAATGAAACTTCACAGTAACGATGAGCAACATTGGTAGATGTGTAAGTTGGCGTTGGAATTTCGAAAATGTCTTGTGTTACCATGGAAACAAGGCAAAACAGGTCAAAATGGTCCAAAAACACCTAAAAGTGGCATTTACTTTCTTAATATGGTAGGTCAAATCCATTGAAACTCTGATGGTATGTTCCCTCCCATGTACCAATGTAGTATCTGCCATTAGAAATTTGGAATGGTCTGTGTTACCATAGAAACCAGCCAAAATGTCAAAAATTTCAAAAATTTCAAAATGCTCCAAAATTTATGAAACTTAATATATTTGTTGACTGTCAAGTCTGCATGAGACTTTTGAAGTTGGAATTTCCAAAATGGCCACCGTTGCCATGGAAACTGCAGAAATGTCAAATATTTTCAAAATGCTCCAAACTTAATGAAACTTAATATTATTGTTAACTGGCAGGTATAGATGAGACTTTTGACTTTGGAATTTTCAAAATGGCTGCCGTTGCCATGGAAACAGCAGAAATGTGATACTTTTGACATTGCTCAAAATGTACTGAAAATTTACAGAAAGATATATCGCAATGCGTTGATCTGCATTCACTGTTAAATTGTTTTCAAATGGCTGCCGCTTAGTGGCAATAGGGGAAGGGTGACATCCGCTATTGCTTGCAATGGCAATTCTAGTTATGTCACCCGATCGACAATGTCGGGTGACATATTGCTTTTCCTCTGTTTCTTTTTCCCTATTATTATTATTATTTTTCTTCCACCTAATTTTGTCCGCTCGCTTTCTCAGAGCCAAAGGAACCAATCTGAATGATGGTGCACTATAACAAGGAACCCTGACTTTCCTGTTGCTTTTCAATATTGGCGCTAAAAAAATGGCTGCCATCACCATGGAAACGGAAAAATGGTGAAAAAATATAATTTTGGAGTTAGGTGAATTGTTTGAGAATGCTTAACCTTAAAATCTTTAGATTTTAATACAATGTAGGTGCCCATTATATACTGCTTTGGGATGATTTTGGCAATCATTGGAACTACTATGTTGCCATGGATACTACACCAAAAATTCCCAAAAAATGAAAATGCTCCAAATTTTTTGAAATTCAAGCATAACGATGAGCAACTTTGGTAGATGTGGAATTTGGCATTGGAATTTCCAAAATGTCTGCCGTTTCCATGGAAACAATGCAAAAAGGTCAAAATGCTCCAAAAACTTCCGGGTTTGGTGAATAACTTTGGTATGCTTGAACTTAAAATCATCAAATTTTTATACAATATAGTTGTCCACTATATACAGGTTTTGAATGATTATGACAATCATTGGAAATACTCTGTTACCATGGATACAGGATCAAATATTTCAAAAATTTCAAAATGCTCCAAAATTGATGAAACTTAATATTATTGTTGACTGCCAAGTCTGGATGAGACTTTTGACTTTGGGATTTCCAAAATGGCCACCGTTGCCATGGAAACTGCAAAACAGTCAAAAATTTTCAAAATGCCTTGAACTTAATAAAACTTGATATTATTGTTAACTGATAAGTAATGATGAGGCTTTTGACTTTGAAATTTTCAAAATGGCTGCCGTTGCCATGGAAACGGCAGAAATGTGAAATTTCTAAAATGCTGTGAATGTACTGAAAATTTACAGAAAGATGTATTGCCATGCATATATGTGCATTCACTGTTAAACGATTCTGAAATGGCTGCAAATTAGTGGCAATGGGGGGAAGGGTGACATCCGCTATTGCTTGCAATGGCAATTCTAGTTATTATTCTTATTCTTCCAATGATTTTTGTCCGGCAGATTTTTTGAAGGCAATGGAACCAATCTTAGTGATAGTCAACTATAATGAGGAACAAAAAAATTTCGGGTTGCAGTAGGTCTAAAGACCAATAAAAATGGCTGCCGTTACCATGGAAACGGAACAATTGTGAAAAATTCCACTTTTTGGTTTTAGGGAATTATTTGGAGACGCTTTAACTTAGAATCATTATATTTTGATACAATGTAGGTGCCCACTATATACTTGTTTTGGATGATTTTTGGCATTCATTGGAACTACTATGTTGCCATGGATACTACACCAAAAATTTCCAAAATATCAAAATGCTCCAAATTTAATGAAACTTCACAGTAACGATGAGCAACATTGGTAGATGTGCAATTTGGCGTTGGAATTTTGAAAATGTCTTGTGTTACCATGGAAACAAGGCAAAAATGGTCAAAACGCTTTAAAAAACCTTCAAAAGTGGCCTTTACTTCCTTAAAATGGTAGGTCAAATCCATTGAAACTCTGATGGTATGTTCCCTCCCATGTACCAATGGAGTATCTGCCATTAAAAATTTGGAATGGTCTGTGTTACCATAGAAACCAGCCAAAATGTCAAAAATTTCAAAAATTTCAAAATGCTCCAAAAGTAATGAAACTTAATATGATTGTTGACTGTTAAGTCTGCATGAGATTTTTGGAGTTGGAATTTCCAAAATGGCCACCGTTGCCATGGAAACTGCAGAAATGTCAAATATTTTCAAAATGCTCCAAACTTAATCAAACTTAATATTATTGTCAACTGGTATGTATAGATTAGACTTTTGACTTTGGAATTTTCAAAATGGTCGCTGTTGCCATGGAAACAGCAGAAATGTGTAACTTTTGACAATGCTCTTATTGTACTGAAAATTTACAGAAAGATATATCGCAATCATTAGATCTGCATTCACTGTTAAGTTGTTTTGAAATGGCTGCCGCTTAGTGGCAATGGGGGGAAGGGTGACATCCGCTATTGCTTGCAATGGCAATTCTAGTTATTATTATTATTCTTCCACCTTTTTTTGTCCGACAGGTTTTTTGGAGTAAAATGGAACCAATCTTAATGATAATTCACTATAAGGAGGAACACAAAATTTCGGGTTGCAGTAGGGTCTAAGACCATAAAAAATGGCTGCCGTTTCCATGGAAACGAAACAATTGTGAAAAATTCCAGTTTTTGGTTTTGTGAATAATTTAGAGATGCTTAAACTCAGAATCATCATATTTTATCACAATGTAGGTGCCAGCCATATATTGGTTTTGGATGATATTGGCAATAATTGGAACCACTATGTTGCCATGGAAACTACCCCAAAAATTTCAAAAATTTTAAAATGCTCCAAATTTTTTGAAACTTCATAATAACGATGAGCAACATTGGTCGATGCGTAATTTGGCGTTGGAATTTCCAAAATGTCTGCCGTTACCATGGAAACAGTGCATAAGTGTCAAAATGCTCTAAAAACCTCAGGGTTTGCTGAATAATTTTGGTATGCTTGAACTTGAAATCATAAAATTTTTACACAATATAGTTGTCCACTATATACAGGTTTTGAATGATTTTGACAATCATTGGAACTCTTCTGTTACCATGGATACAGGACCAAATATTTCAAAAATTTCAAAATGCTCCAAAATTCGTCAAACTTAATATAGTTGTTGACTGGCAAGTCTGGATGAGACTTTTGACTTTGGAATTTCCAAAATGGCCACCGTTGCCATGGAAACTGCAAAAAAGTCCAAAATTCTCAAATTGCTTTGAAATTAATGAAACTTGATATTATTGTTAACTGGCAAGTACAGATGAGACTTTTGACTTCGAAATTTTCAAAATGGCTGCCGTTGCCATGGAAACAGCAGAAATGTGAAATTTTTTAAAATGCTCTGAATGTACTGAAAATTTACAGAAAGATGTATTGCCATGCATATATGTGCATTCACTGTTAAACAATTTTGAGATGGCTGCCGCTTAGTAGCAATTGGGGGAAGGGTGACATCCGCTATTGCTTGCAATGGCAATTCTAGTTATTATGTCACCCGATCGACAATGTCGGGTGACATATTGCTTTTCCTCTGTTTCTTTTTCTGTATTATTATTATTATACTTCCACCTATTTTGTCCGGCATGTTTTTTGGAGTGAAATGGAACCAATCTTAATGATAGTTCACTATAAGGTGGAACAAAAAATTTCGGGGTGCAGGTGGGTCTAAGACCATAAAAAATGGCTGCCGTTTCCATGGAAACAGAATAATTGTGAAAAATTCCAGTTTTTGGTTTTGGTGAATAATTTGGAGATTCTTAAACTCAGAATCATCATATTTTGATACAATGTAGGTGCCAGCCATATACTGGTTTTGGATGATTTTGGCAATCATTGGAACTACTATGTTGCCATGGAAACTGCACCAAAAATTTCAAAAATATCAAAATGCTCCAATTTTTTTGAAACTTCATAGTAACGATGAGCAACATTGGTAGACGTGCAATTTGGCGTAGGAATTTCGAAAATGTCTGCTGTTACCATGGAAACAAGTCGAAAATGGTCAAAATGCTTCAAAAACCTTAAAGTGGCATTTACTTTCTTAAAATGGTAGGTCAAATCCATTGAAACTTTGATGGTATGTTCCCTCCCATGTACCAATGTGTTATCTGCCATTAGAAATTTGGAATGGTATCTGTTACCATAGAAACCAGCCAAAATGTTAAAAATTTCAAAAATTTCAAAATGCTCCAAAATTGATGAAACGTAATATATTTGTTGACTGTCAAGTCTGCATGAGACTTTTGAAGTTGGAATTTCAAAAATGGCCACCGTTGCCATGGAAACTGCAGAAATGTCAATTATTTTCAAAATGCTCCAAACTTAATGAAACTTAATATAATTGTTAACTGTCATGTATAGATGAGACTTTTGACTTTGGAATTTTCAAAATGGCTGCCGTTGCCATGGAAACAGAAGAAATGTGAAACTTTTGACAATGCTCAAAACGTACTGAAAATTTACAGAAAGATATATCGCAATGCGTTGATCTGCATTCACTGTTAAATTGTTTTCAAATGGATGCCGCTTAGTGGCAATAGGGGAAGGGTGACATCTGCTATTGCTTGCAATGGCAATTCTAGTTATTATGTCACCCGATCGACAATGTCGGGTGACATATTGTTATTCCTCCGTTTCTTTGTTATTATTATTCTTATTCTTCCAATGATTTTTGTCCGGCAGATTTTTTGAAGACAATGGAACCAATCTTAGTGATAGTCAACTATAATGAGGAACAAAAAATTTCGGGTTGCAGTAGGTCATAGAACCATTAAAAATGGCTGCCGTTACCATGGAAACGGAACAAATGTGAAAAATTCCACTTTTTGGTTTTGGGGAATTATTTGGAGATGCTTTAACTTAGAATCATTATATTTTGATACAATGTAGGTGCCCACTATATACTTGTTTTGGATGATTTTTGGCATTCATTGGAACTACTATGTTGCCATGGATACTACACCAAAAATTTCCAAAATATCAAAATGCTCCAAATTTAATGAAACTTCACAGTAACGATGAGCAACATTGGTAGATGTGTAAGTTGGCGTTGGAATTTCGAAAATGTCTTGTGTTACCATGGAAACAAGGCAAAACAGGTCAAAATGGTCCAAAAACACCTAAAAGTGGCATTTACTTTCTTAATATGGTAGGTCAAATCCATTGAAACTCTGATGGTATGTTCCCTCCCATGTACCAATGTAGTATCTGCCATTAGAAATTTGGAATGGTCTGTGTTACCATAGAAACCAGCCAAAATGTCAAAAATTTCAAAAATTTCAAAATGCTCCAAAATTTATGAAACTTAATATATTTGTTGACTGTCAAGTCTGCATGAGACTTTTGAAGTTGGAATTTCCAAAATGGCCACCGTTGCCATGGAAACTGCAGAAATGTCAAATATTTTCAAAATGCTCCAAACTTAATGAAACTTAATATTATTGTTAACTGGCAGGTATAGATGAGACTTTTGACTTTGGAATTTTCAAAATGGCTGCCGTTGCCATGGAAACAGCAGAAATGTGATACTTTTGACATTGCTCAAAATGTACTGAAAATTTACAGAAAGATATATCGCAATGCGTTGATCTGCATTCACTGTTAAATTGTTTTCAAATGGCTGCCGCTTAGTGGCAATAGGGGAAGGGTGACATCCGCTATTGCTTGCAATGGCAATTCTAGTTATTCTTCTTATTCTTCCAATGATTTTTGTCCAGCAGATTTTTTGAAGGCAATGGAACCAATCTTAGTGATAGTCAACTATAATGAGGAACAAAAAATTTCGGGTTGCAGTAGGTCTAAAGACCATTAAAAATGGCTGCCGTTACCATGGAAACGGAACAAATGTGAAAAATTCCACTTTTTGGTTTTGGGGAATTATTTGGAGATGCTTTAACTTAGAATCATTATATTTTGATACAGTGTAGGTGCCCACTATATACTTGTTTTGGATGATTTTTGGCATTCATTGGAACTACTATGTTGCCATGGATACTACACCAAAAATTTCCAAAATATCAAAATGCTCCAAATTTAATGAAACTTCACAGTAACGATGAGCAACATTGGTAGATGTGCAATTTGGCGTTGGAATTTCGAAAATGTCTTGTGTTACCATGGAAACAAGGCAAAAATGGTCAAAACGCTTTAAAAAACCTTCAAAAGTGGCCTTTACTTCCTTAAAATGGTAGGTCAAATCCATTGAAACTCTGATGGTATGTTCCCTCCCATGTACCAATGGAGTATCTGCCATTAAAAATTTGAAATGGTCTGTGTTACCATAGAAACCAGCCAAAATGTCAAAAATTTCAAAAATTTCAAAATGCTCCAAAAGTAATGAAACTTGATATGATTGTTGACTGTTAAGTCTGCATGAGATTTTTGGAGTTGGAATTTCCAAAATGGCCACCGTTGCCATGGGAACTGCAGAAATGTCAAATATTTTCAAAATGCTCCAAACTTAATCAAACTTAATATTATTGTCAACTGGCATGTATAGATGAGACTTTTGACTTTGGAATTTTCAAAATGGCAGCCGTTGCCATGGAAACAGCAGAAATGTGAAACTTTTGACAATGATCTTATTGTACTGAAAATTTACAGAAAGATATATTGCAATTCATAGATCTGCATTCACTGTTAAGTTGTTTTGAAATGGCTGCCGCTTAGTGGCAATGGGGGGAAGGGTGACATCCGCTATTGCTTGCAATGGCAATTCTAGTTCTTCTTCCACTTCCTCTTCCTCTTCCGCCACTTTAAAAAATGAACTTGTCCGCAGCGTTTCTCCAAAACCGCTTGTCAGATTGACTTAGGATTTCATAATATGGTAGACTAATATGTCTAGGTGAGCCATCAATCTTTCGTTTGTGCATTGGGGTCTATTAAGGGGTATTTTGGGGGGTAGAAAGGAGGAAGGGGTTTACTATAGAACCCTATGGGATTTTATTTTCTAAAATTTTCAAATGAATATAACTTGAAAACTGTAAGTGATAGATACATGCAGTCTTCAGAAATGATTATAGGACAATAGAACAAATCACATGATATATAGGGGAGTCCCTGGGGGGTCATCCCCACCCCCTTCAATTTGAGAATATGCTTTTATCTTGTAAACGGTCCAGATCCCCACCCCTAAACCATATATATTCTTGAATGGAACGATAAAACAAATCAAATGAAATTAAAGGGAGGTCCCTGGGGGTCATCCCCACCCCGTTCAATATGAGAATATGCTATTATCTTGTAAACAGTCCAGATCCCCACCCCTAAACCATATATATTCTTGTAGGGGACAATAAAACAAATGAAATGAAATGAAAGGGAAGTCCCTAGGGGGTCACCCCGACCCCTCTTGTTTGAAAACTTGTAAACGGTCCAGATCCCCACCCCTAAACCATATATATTCTTGAATGGAACGATAAAACAAATCAAATGAAATTAAAGGGAGGTCCCTGGGGGTCATCCCAACTCCGTTCAATATGAGAATATGCTATTATCTTGTAAACGGTCCAGATCCCCACCCCTAAACCATATATATTCTTGTAGGGGACAATAAAACAAATGAAATGAAATTAAAGGGAAGTCCCTAGGGGGTCACCCCGACCCCTCTTGTTTGAAAACTTGTAAACGGTCCAGATCCCCACCCCTAAACCATATATATTCTTGAATGGAACGATAAAACAAATCAAATGAAATTAAAGGGAGGTCCCCGAGGGGTCATCCCCACCCCGTTCAATATGAGAATGTGCTATTATCTTGTAAACGGTCCAGATCCCCACCCCTAAACCATATATATTCTTGTAGGGGACAATAAAACAAATGAAATGAAATTAATGGGAAGTCCCTAGGGGGTCACTCCCATCCCTCTTGTTTGAAAACTTGTAAACGGTCAATATCCCCACCCCTAAACCATATATATTCTTGTATGGGACAATAAAACAAATCACATTAAATTAAATGAAAGTTCCTGGGGGTCACCCCCACCCCGTTCAATTTGAGAATGTACTATTATATTGTAAACGGTCAAGATCCCCACCCCTAAACCATATATATTCTTGTAGGGGACAATAAAACAAATGAAATGAAATAAAAGAGAAGTTCAGAGGGGGTCACCCCACCCCCTCTTGTTTGAAAACTTGTAAACGGCCAACATCCCCACCCCTAAATCATATATATTCTCGTAGGGGACAATAAAACAACTCAAATGAAATGTTGGTCAAGTCCTTGGGGGTCACCACCACCCCCTCCTGTTTCAAAACTTGTAAATGGTGGAGATCCCTACTTGTAAGGCATATATATTCTTGTATGGGACAAAAAATCAAATCAAATGAACATGGGACCATATGAATGAGGAGTTATGGGAGCTTTGTTTGGGAGACTTCGTAACAGCATCCTGTTACAATTACTTCTTGTTTTAATGCCAAATTTAGTTTGTACTGCTCTGCTAATCTTTGTTGAAATTACGGGCTTTGGACTTTGATAAATTGTTGAAAATCATAGTTATACAGACTTTTTTTTCTATACACCTTCAGATTTCGAGCTGATTTTCGACATGTGAGACTACCATCATGTTTGTGTCTACATGTGTTGTTGAAATTGCAGATTTTTCAACTTTATGAGACGGGGCCATTTGTGTCGTTTCAACACATCTAGTTTAGAAAAGATTTATTGATATACATTTGATTTATATTTTTGATAGAAAAAAGTTGATCCTCATCTTCAAGTTGAAGTCAAGCCAAGTATTAGAGCACGAAAACTTCAGGAAGAAAAGATGAGAAGACAACAACAGAAAGAGGAATACTGGAGAAGAAAAGAACAAGAAGCAAGATGGAGGGAAGAAATGAGGTACAGGCTCAAATAAGTCTGGTTTTTTTTTTTTTAATGTATTTGAATTCAACAGATATCTTATTTAAAATTAAAAGATTTCTTGTTAATTATGTATCTGTTCTCAATATTAGAAGAATCTGTGTAAATATGAAATTTATGTATTTTAAATCTTCAGTCAGAGCCCTTAGCTGACTTACATCTCAATCTTTGGGAATGTAAAATGACACTTTGATTGCCACTTGCATTGAATAAAGTCAGAAACTTGGAACAAGGAAAAGATTGCACATAAAGTTAGTTTGTTACAGATCCAGATTTGCAACTTTATGAAAATCAGTGTTTAAATAGTACTGTAAAGCAAAATATTTTTGTGGTTAGTATGTTTTTTGGAAGGAATGACCAATTTGTAGTTTATAGGTTTCAGGGCTCCAATCATAGAATATTCAGGTATAAAAATAAAGGAGGTGTATTTTTCAATGATTAGAAAACACATACCGCAGGACCTCAAATAGCCTAGTGTAGAACCATTCAAGCTAGACAACTCATAATGACCTGATTATATATATTTACCACAATGACTAAGTAAATTTGATTTTTCAATCTTTTTAGAATGGAAGAAGAGATGTATTGGGATGGAAGAGATTACTATGACTGGCGAGGAAGACCAGGAATGATGCCACGTGGCCCATTTATGCCAGGAGCAGGTCCTATGGGAGTAAGATATCTTTAAAATTGAATTACACATATAGATTGACAAATAGTATGTAATATGATATATATTGTGTTATTTTGTATAGGGGTTTTGAAGTCTAAATTATACCAGAAATCATCAATTACAAGTTTGGTTGATACTAAATCAAGGGATTGACAGTTTAAAGTTTATACAACATATTGGACATTTCAAATCTGAAATGCCTATGGATCTTAAAACTTAATGTCTTGCACACTAAAAAGATATTAGAGACTGCAAGAAATAGGTTCTTTGACAATTCAAAATTTTAAATTGATTACCATGAAAAAATGTCAAAGTATTCACATAGTACAGCAGACAGTGAAAATTTTTATTTATGTTCAATCCTGTCTTGTTAGATGTTTAAAGATGTATCCTAAATTGAAGAGAGAAAAAAACTGAAATGAATAAAAAAAAAACATTCAACTTATGATTTGATCACAAAGTGGTATCAATCCAGTTGATGGTCGACAGTGAAGTAAAGATGACAGATATGATTAAAGGACTAGGTCATAATTGTTATAACACCATTTGAAGTTCCCTACATATTGTGTCTTGGCTTTATATTTTTAAAGTAACACAAGTTATAATTGAAAACACAATATTGCTACATTGACTTCAGGTACTGGGCGAAGTAAAGAATCCTATAGTTGCATTTTATTGATATTTTGTGTGCCAAAAATAGAAATAATTTATTTGGTGTGTTTTTGTAGCCAATGCGACGTCCAGACACTTCAGATGATCGTCATGTGATGGCAAAACATTCCAGCATTTATCCAAATGAGGCTGAGGTAAGCATTGTATTAAAAAAGCTTGTTTATAATTGTCAAGGTACAATATTACATATTCTGAATGAGCATTCCATTGATGCTATCTTAATATTTTATTGCAAACTCGATTATACCTTTCCATAGAGACCTGTTTTTTCTATCTATTTAGCAGATAAACTTTTTTTTACTCGGGTAGATTAATCAATGAGTGATAGATTTCTCTTACAAGAAATTTAAAGGTCTGAGTGAATAAACTACACTGAGAAAAATACCTTTTGTATTTGTTCAACAGGACAATAGAACTGCCTAAAGTTTAAATGGACAGGTAACTATCATGTGAATCTATGGATAGGTACAATTGGGTTCGCAATAATTGAAAATGCAAAGAGTATTGGATTAGAAAATTACTAGAAGATGCATATGAAATTATACAAGGAATAATGTAAGGATCACTGGCATCTCTTTAAAGAACAAAGCACAATATAAATCATAATTTTTTTATTCTATATGTACAGTTATATTTCAAATATTAGACTAATATATGCTCTCTTAAAATTTTTTATAAGATGTGATGTGAAGATGTTGAAATACTAAATCACCTTTTTTCAGCTTCAAGCAGTACAGAATATAGTATCACTATGTGAAAAAGCACTGAAATTGGTGTCTGATTTCTTAGCAGAAAGGTTTGTATTTCATATTTATGCTGTGCCGTAAATGCATGTTGGTCTTTCCGGGCCTAGGTATTATTTTCAAAAATTGAGAAAAATATTGTTTATCTCCTATAACAAACTCCTGATATTTTCCTTATAATTTATTTATTTACTATATAATCTTCATTTTACAATGAATATTTGCAAGAAGGCAGGACTTTTGATCATCTCATGAGACTGCTATAAAGCAGCTATGTTATCTCTGTGTTGTTTTGTTTCTGAAATAACTTGATTTGTTTACATGCCATGTCTCAGCACATATGGGTTATGTCGCACCATACATAAAAAGACAAATAAGAGGTTTGAAATTGAACAAAGAAAATGTATTATATCATTCAAATTATGAATGGCCAGATTGTAGACAATTTTTTTTTTTCTAAAGGAAAATATCAGTTATTGATTTGGTGATGTGGGGGAGTGGCTGTTAAACACTTAAAAACACTTTGTCAAATTCTTTTTAAAGGTCCAGTTCGATTTTCATGATTTAAGCTTTTATTGTTGTGGAGTTATAACCCTTTTGGCCTTTCCCATTGGCAACCTCTACAAATGTTTTTTGTTTACTTGATCCTGTTTGGGGTCCAGATTTGCAAATATAATTTTTATGCAGGAAAATCTGGTTTTCTGTCAATCTGACAGTCTCTTGTTTTAAATAGTCTCAAAATGTACATCCTTTAAGTCTAATATGTTTAATTCCATATACAGATTTAATTATATAAGTAAATTCTTTGTGATTCCCAGCATTTGAAGATTGAAGGTACTGATTAGATTCTCAATTGTGACTAGTAGAAAGTTGGCAAGAAGTTCGAAGAACAAGGAAAATTGATAAAAGGTTGTTTCTTTGTCTTCTTATTGAAGAGAAAAATGGGTTACACTTTTCACATTTCTTATCATCAAGATGTTGTTTAATGAATCAGCCGTATTATTTTTAAATGTTATGAATTTTTCATTTTGGAAAGCATTTTACTGCCAAAAATCACATAAAAAACATGACTATCCTTTTCTTTTATGCAAGAAACTTTCTTTTTCAGCTTGCCAAAGAAAGTAGAAGTTAAGATGGAAGTTGAAAATAAAGAAGCTGCTAAGGATGCGAAGGAGGGGTTAGTGTTTACAATCACATATATTTTTATGACTCAGTATGAAAGTTCCATGTAAATAGATACCCATGTAAGGCTTCACTCGAAATGGTCACCCTTTGACAAATTTATCCTGCCTATTCAATATGAAAACATTTATGAACCGCTGTTTGTTTGATATCACATAGATTGAAATGGGACAGATTAGATTTGTTGCAGTACATAAAACAACAAAAACTATGAGTATATAGAATTAACTAGTTCCTGGTATTTGATGCCTTAATTAATCAATGATCTTGGACATTTTTCACATCTATGATTGTTTTGAATGTAGTCATCAAGAAATATATTATATTCCAGAGAGAAGAAAGAAGACAATCAGCCACCTAGAACACTGAAGGGTGTAATGAGAGTTGGTGTCCTTGCTAAAGGACTGTTATTACATGGGGATCTCAATGTTAACTTGGTAGTCTTATGTGCAGAGAAACCTACCAGAACATTACTGGAAAGAGTTGCAGATAATTTACCAAAACAAATTGCAGCATGTCTAACTGAAATGAAGGTATCTTACAATCATATAGCTGCCTCTCTGTCATACAAGCACCATCCATGATTCAATCATTGCAAAAATACATTAAACAATACATTTAAGAAAGGACAGTTATAATATATGCATCTTTAAAGCTGAGATAATACAAACTATAAACAAGTACTTAAGGATGCATTATGTAAAGGCATACAATTAAAAAAGCATAAATAGTTTTGTTAAAAAAATACATTGATTTTAGTTGATTTCAACTTGTTTATTGATCTTCAAATTCAAATAAGTATTTAGATGCATGATTGTCTCGAAGTACGAAGTAGCTAATGTAAAAAATAATCTTGATACTTTCACTCTTATATAGCTTCCACACTTCAACAAAAAATAATTAGATATTTTGTTTTTCAACCATTTAACCTGGGTAAATGTACAAAGTATTTGAAAGAATTATTTTTGGCAAATACCTACTGGGTATTAATAATTTTTACTAAAATTAAGTTCCTAACCAATCAATTCTATTTTCAGTCTGAGGAAAAATTTGAAGTGAGACGATGTGTTGAAGAAGCAGCTATTGTTGTTACCAGTGATGCAGAAATTAAAGCATCATGTACCATCACTCTGACCTCTCCAGTCATGAGGGAAACAGCAACCCCTGAAGGAGGTAAAGACAAGTATTAACGAAAGTTTTTATTTCTTAAATTTTGGCATTAAAGGAAAATTGTAGAGTGGTCATGAACATCTTCAGGCTTATTGTGGACTCATTTAAATGAAGTGCAGTCAAGCTCAAAAGTATATATAAACTATAGGATAGGGGCCTGGATGTACTTCACTTTGATAGAAAGAGTCTCACAGTTCAAAAGTTCCTAGATTCTGAGGTCATTTTGTATTTGAGGTGGTTTGGTTTGTAGTGAGGACATGATCATTCTACATTTTCTAAAAAATAATTTCTACCACATATTGCATTAGACATGTCAATAGGAAAATAGAAGGCTTTACCATACTGGGTTTATGTATTGTCAGAATTAGTAATCTAAACACAGATTAGTACATCGCATAAACATTGGTTCTTCATAGGGAGAGTTGTCAGTATTTACACAAGTCTCAATGTTAATTTTAATATGAAAGTTTATCATGGCACTTCTGGACTTAATTTTAAAGTTGTTCATCTATACAACAAATATGTCCACTTTACATATACAGTACTAAGGTTATGGAGATTTAAGTGGGACTTTGATGTTGCTGATAGTTGTTGAAGCTGTCTGTTTATTAAGTCCAATGCACACAGGTAATAATAGTTGTAAATATGTATTATTATACATCCTACAAAAGTTAAAGTTTGAAATTTATTTTATGCCAGTTCCTGTAATGAGTTCTTGGTAATTATTCTTGATCTTTGTTTTCTTAGTTTTTGTACAAGTAAAATAAGTAAGTAAGAAGATACACTGTTCATGAATAATATGTTTCACAGAATATGTAATGTTTAAAAAGAATAACTTAAAATGAGGATAAAAGAATTGTTCCATTTACTGTACAGAAAACATTAAAAAAAATAATGGTAAAGAAACAATGCTTGAAGAAAGATTAATTTGTAGATTGTTCTACTTTTTTATTACATGTTGTCAAATATAGTATGGTGAACAGTATATTTTCTTGCTAATTTATATGTCCTTAGTGATATCATATGTCCAGAAGTGACCAAGAATTCCTCGAGTTTATTCTCATGCAATGCGAAGTACTAAACTTGTCAGACAACTTCTAACCAAGTATGACTTGTATTCTGTACCATATATTTCTATACATATTCAATATGTAAACAAGATTGGTACAGAAAAACATTTCATGCTGCCTTTGATTATGATATCAATGGAAGTTATTAACAATATGACACTACATGAAAAACAAATTATTTATATTTTGATTATGTTAATAACTGTTTATATTGTGCTAACATTGGGAAGCCTTCTAGACAATCTACTGCACAGGTCAGAGAACATCCAGTCTCTCAGCGGAAGGATTTTTGACCATAGCAGCAGTTGTGGACTCCATTGGGAGAAATCTGCATTCAGACATTTTTTTGGTCAGTTTCTTAAGTTTTAGAGAAATATAGAAGAATTCCTACAGATTTTTTTCATGGTTTTTGTACTCATGTTTTTTGCATGCTCTGTGTCCATCAGTTTTAATGGAGGAGGATTATTTTGCATGGTTAAATTGGTAAAATACATTAGTATTGTAATTTAATTTAATTTTTTCTATTTTTACTAACAAGCTGGATCATTTAAAATAATTGTCAAGGAAATCAATAACCATTTATGCAGTTAGTAATTAAAAAAAATATCTTTGAAATTTGTAACATTTTTTTTCTTTTTTTTTTCTTTTTAAAGCCTAATTTTATTGTGAAAATTGAATTCTCAGTTAACCAATGTTTATTTTCTGTTTGTTTTGTTACTGTGTCAATGTTCTGGTAAGGATATGTGATGATTGACATAATATTTTTTAATTAGAATAAAGCATGCTTATAAAAAACAAAACAATGAATGCAAAGATTTCATCCTTTGGGGTCTGCATAAAAAGGCTTGCCAGTCTGCTTTGCTCATGGTCAAACACCCATTCCTACAACCTGCTATTGTGTTAACAGAAACTTCAGCCACGCCTGTAACCACCAAAGATCCACCAGATGTATTGGACAGGCAGAAATGCCTTGATGCCCTAGCAGCTCTACGCCATGCTAAATGGTTCCAGGTTGGAAACTTTTAATTTACTACTTTGCAGCCTTATGAAATATACTTTTGATGTTTTAAAGCAAGTTTTTGTACATATTTTTGTGGTTACTAAGTTATGTAAGAAATGTGCAGTCACTACCTGAAATCTAAAGCACCTATAAATATGTTCATGAGACTATTTTTGTGTGCATGAAAAGAAAATTAAGAATGTCCTGGCTCGTAAATACTTCGAGAAATATACTGTAGAGCTTATATATGAGGTGATTTTATAGTTATAGGTGCTTACAGAAAAACCACAAGAATCTGAACAAGTATGAAAGCAAACAAAACAAAACAATGATCAATCTTTCTTGTGTATAAAATACCATAAATAAAAGCTGATATATTTAGATGCAAAATCTTCCATACTTCTAATCATGGTTACATAAAGACATTCATTGGTCAAAAAAATCTAATCAATGTAAACAGTGAAATAGTAGGTTTCTGCCATTGTCATATTTAAATTAGTGAACAAGCTTTCTACAAGTCAAAGCCAATATCTCAGCTTACAATATTTTGTTTACTGTAGTTCACATATTTTAATGTCAAGCTTATGTTTTCTTTCAAAGATTTGTTCAAAATATTGCACTTGCTTTGTTCAAAATGCAGGTTTTTCATTGAGAAAATGAAGAACTACAGTAACGTTATTTTTTTTTGCAATAACTGTAAACCTGGCTTTAACAAGTAAGGCCATTTAATTGTTTTATTTATACTCTCAACATTAAGCAAGAGTTTCAACCATGTAAAAAGATTGATCATTTGTGCCAACATGAGGCTGGAAAGTTGATATGCACACACAGGGCTTTCAATTATATGACCAAAGGTGGCTCCATTCTTCCAATAATATAAGAATGGAAGCTGTCTAGTTAGTTAAATGGATTACATAGAAAAAAGTAAGACTTGTTTTATTTGAAAGCCCTGAAAACTAGGTCTAAATAGAAAAATCTAGTTTCATTTATCATAATAACCCATTTACACTCAACTTTCTTTTTAAACACATTTATTTGACCTCCAAAATAGATGATTGTTTATTGTTGAAATTTGAGTGTTAGTGTGAAAATACTTTTGGAAAATGTGGATGAAATTGATATAACGATAGTTCAATTTATATTAACCATAAAAAATTATCAACAAAAAATTACAATTCATGACAAGGTAAGTCATTTTATTTTTCTTTGAACAAAAAAAAATCTTTTTTTCACCATCCACATTTTTCTTTTTATTATTACAGAAACTTGTGTAAAGTAGATTTGTTTTGTATAATTTTTACAGGCTAGAGCAAATGGACTGCAATCCTGTGTAGTGGTGATTCGTATCTTGCGTGACCTTTGTCAGAGAGTACCAACATGGACACCTCTCAACGAATGGGTAGGTTAATTGAAACTAGAAACTAAGTATAGTGTTTTCTTCAGGAGTTGGTTTGCTATAAAAAAAAAATGCCTTTACTTGAAACAAATGAAAGGGCTTATACTAATCTGCAGGACTTGTTTAATATATAAGTCATTAGATTATATAGAGTTCTTAATGATGGCAATAAATTATAAAGGTATGAAAGAAATTTATTAAACCTAATACGAATGAATGAACTAAAAATATTTTTCCTCCGTGTATTAGAGGTTTTTGATACTAACTGTTATAAACTGTTTACAGGCTATGGAACTATTAGTAGAGAAGTGTGTAGCCAGTGGAGGACCCAGCATGAGTCCTGGTGACGCTTTAAGAAGAGTTTTTGAATGTATTGCATCTGGATTACTCCTTCCAGGTAAATGTCAAAATTATCTGAATTATTTAAAATATTTTGAAGCTCAGACTTAATGCAATTTAATTTATTTTAAAGTTGTGCGTGTTTAACACTTGACACATTTTTCAGCACACTCAAGTCATTTTTTACAGAAAAAAAAAGAGTATAAAATATAATAAAACATATTAACTGCCTTGTTGATATCCAGATTTTTCATCCAAGACCGGTTCACTCAGTCTTAGAAACATATCAGATTGCAATTACATAGTAAGTTACCATACCTTTTCAAAATGCCCATGGGGGGTTTTACATGCAAGATGGCTATTGTAGTCCTACAAAACCTTCAATGGGGCCTTCAAATACATTTTAAAGTTGTTTTTTGGCTTCTCCTTACTTGAACAAGCCTATGGCCATTTTACAATTAATTGTTTTGTTAAAAATTATGGACAAAATTGATCTTTCAAAATTATTTTTTTGGAGCCTTCATGGGGGAAATCCCCCACAATTAGTGACAGTTGGCAGGTATGAGTTACCTGTAGACGTTTTCTTTAAGAGTTGGCTTGATAATTCAACCCATTCTTACTGACCAAAACATAGTAGGGTTTTGTTTTGTTTTCATACTTTATCAGCATATTCTTGTAATGAATATTGTTGAAAGGTAACTGTAAACATTGCACTTGAGGATAGGGAGTCCTTGAAAAGTATATCAACCTGTATAATTATACATGTATAGAGGTAAAAAATAGGGCACTTATTTTCATGGTTTTCGTGGATGGCATTATCCATGAATTTATGTGTCCAAAGAAATATATAGATTGTTCAAATTATTGTTCAAATTAAGATGTGGAAAGATCGTAAAAAGAAAGTAGGTTTGACTCCAAAGATATGGATGGACATACAATCTATAGTATATATCAAATTCTGCAAATATATATAAGTGAAGGCAGGATTTTATCCTTTTAATTTTTAAAAATCCTACACTGTACGACTCTTAGATTTCCCATGATGATATGCAATGATGAAGTACTTTTACTCCACACAATTTTCATACACAAAAAAAATTATTGGGATTGCCTTGAATAAGAATTAATTTTATAATTTAGGGTATATTTAAAGCATTTGTTTATTTAACCATTTTCTTTAGGTGATATGTTTATGGCCCAATAAACTACTTTGAAGTTCGTTAATCAGTTGATCCTTCGATCTTAGGTTAATTAGTGTCTATACATTTGTACTTCTGATTACATGGTTGCAACAACTGAAATGCAATTTCATTCATTCAAGACAATTAGTAGGCATAAATGATGCAGCGTATTTGAAAGCAATTATTTTATCATAAATGTGTTGAATGTTGTCAGTTAGGACAGACAAGAAACGAAGTATTTTTACAATGTCCCACAAATCATTATGAAACAACATATGATTATTTTCGTGAGTCTGCATTTCTGGTTGCTTCAAATTTGTAACTTGGTCTTTTTTTTCTTCAAAAACATAAAACCTAGGAACATGTAATTTTTGCTCAAACTATGAAAATTGATATACACGAATATATGTAATATTTGTTTTCATTTTGTGCTATACATGTATGTTTTTAAGCAATTTTCAATAAAGTAAAATTAAATATCACTCATTTCTACATTTCAAGTAGATTTTAAAAATATTTCAGCTGTTAAAAACCTGATTGTGTTATATTTTAGCTGGACCAGGATTACATGATCCATGTGAGAAAGATCCAATGGATGCTGCTACATCACTGACCAATCAGGAGAGAGAAGATATTACAGCCTCTGCACAGGTATTAAACATTTCTAGATCCAGATCCCAGACATAGACAAATAAACAAAAAAAATATTCTTTATGATTATTATAAGATTTAATGAAAAAAGATGATTAAGAAATTATGAATTCTTTAATAGTAACCACGCACGATGTTAGGAACTTAGGAATCAGTGAAATATTGCAGAAAATTAAATGGGTTCATTATTAATTGTTTGATTCTCAGATTAAATGAGACTACATACTTCTGTGAAATATACATTTTCTTTTTTAGCTCACCTGGCCCAAAGGGCCAAGTGAGCCTTTCTTATCACTTAGCGTTCGTCGTCGTCTGTTAACTTTTGCAAAAATCTTCTCCTCGGAAACTACTGGGCCAAATTTAACCATACTTAGCCACAATCATTATAAGAGTATCTAGTCTAGTAAATATGTCTGATGACCCCGCCCACCAATCCAGATGGTCAATATTGCTAAAAATAGAAGATAGGGGTAAAATGCAGTATTTGGATTTTAACTCTGAAACCAAAGCATTTAGTTTCAATCTGACACTGGGTAAAAATGTTCATTAAGTCAAGATCTATCTGCTCTGAAATTTGCAGATGAATCGGACAACCCGTTGTTAGGTTTCTGCCCCTGAATTTGAAATTTTAAGAATATTTTGCAGCTTTTGGTTATATCCTGAATTTTATTATAGATAAAGATAAACTGTAAGCAGAATTATGTACAGCAAAATAAGATCTACTAATAAGTCATCATGACCAAAATGGTCAATTGACCCCTTAAGGAGTTTATAGTCAATTTTTAACAATTTTCATAAATTTTGTTAATTTTTACAAAATATTTTCCACTGCAACTACTAGGCCAAGTTCATTATAGATTGAGATAATTGTAACCAGCAAGAATGTTTAGTAAAGAAAGATCTAAAAACACACCACCATCACAAAAACACAATTTTGCTTAAAAAACCATATGTGTCCTTAGTTTAATATGCACATAGACCAAGGTGAGCGACTTTTTTTTTTAAAAGGAATAAGTGATTTACCATGAAATAAAATATCCTAACTGATGTTACATTTTTTGCTTAGCATGCATTGAGGCTGATTGCATTTAGACAAATACACAAGGTTCTTGGTATGGATGCCCTGCCAGCACCAAAATTACGAATGCGCATGACTCCACGGAAACGACGCCGCACTGACAGTGAGAATACTGGTGCTGATGGTGATGGTATGTAATGTGATTTATTTACTTAAGTTGTGATTATTAGTCCCCTACCAACAAAGTCAAAGTGTACTTGAGGTTTGCACTCCATCAGTCTGTCTGTCAATTAGTCAGTCCAGCAAATCAGTTTTCCACACTTTTTATCATCATGCTTGAAGATTTTGATTTGAAAATTGAAATGTATAGTTTTATCATGACAATTTACAGATCCAAGTTCAAATTTTGTTCCTGTTGGATGAGTTTGTGCAGAGTTATAGTCCTTTGACTTAGAAAATTTACTCAAATAATCGTTTTCTGCACTTTTTCTCATCATGCTTAAAGATATTGACTTGATATTTGTTAAATAGTTTACACTATGACAAGTTATAGAACAAGAAAAACAATAATTCTGTGCTGAAATATTTTCAGACAAACCATTCGTTTATATGACTGCAGAACATTTTTGGGTTGGTATAATGCTATGATGTGGTCTGCCTTTGTTGTCGTCCGAAGACACATTTGGTTTTCAGACAATAAATATAGTTAAAGCGAATGGATCTCTATGACATTTTACAGAAAGGTTCAATACTGCAAAAGGAAGGTTGGGATTGAATTAGGGGCCAAAAACGCATGTGTGAAGCATTTCATCATGAATGATATTGTATGTATATGTGTCACAAACTGTCTATTACTGGTATATTATATCTGTAATTAAAGCCAAAAAAAAAAGGAAAATTTATTCATTTATATTTGGCTTCATGGAATAAATCATCGAAAGAAAGCATTTATGACATCAATCTGCTTTTAAAATAATACTTAATATGTATTTATTAATGTTCATATATTAATATGAATGTTCAAATTTGCTTTTAATCCATAATGTTTGGATTTTAAGATGATAACTTTATTTTATACATTTAAAATATATCATTTTTAGTTGCAGGTGAGAAAAAGGACAAAAAAGATGAAGTGACAGAAGAGTTGAAGAAATGAATTTGTAACAGTCTTTCAAGGGACCATAAGCAGTTGTGTTTATATGATCAAAGTGGATAATTGTATCATTGTTAAATTGGCAAACTTTAACATTACTTATTGTTCAGTAGATATTTACTTATTCACCTTATATGAATGTTTTATTATTCTTGTTTTATTTTGTAAAGCCTGATAGACAATGGGAGGAATCAATAGGGCGTTTTATTTACTAACATGTATGCCCTACACAAACTAGATAACCCTGTGTCTTTCTCTGACAGTGTCAACTTGTAGCAAAAGCTTATGGTTGATGAATTTTGTAAAGTATTCATTTCATTTCTTTTAAAAACAAATTCTTATTTTTGATTACTTGCATATAGTTAGTTACCCGTTGTTCCATTCCTCTTGATCATGAGTACAGAACATATTCTTTGTAGGCTGGAAATTGTGTTAGTTCTTTAAAAAAATATACAAATTGAAGATTGATATATGCGGACAGGTGTTAAGAGATCATTCAGGTTGTTGCATTAAATGAAAAGCACAATATTTTACCAGCATATTAAAATGTGTTTATGTGGTAGATTGGTACTAAAACAAAGGTTTTCATTGATTAGGGACATATTGTGAAAGCTTGTGCTTGAATGTTAGGTACAAGCTTTGTTGTTTATGAAGTCGGACATGATAATAAACAAAGTTTTTGATTTGATAAGGAAGATATTGTATATTAAGCTTGTGCTTGAGTGTTAGGTAAAAGCTTTGTTGTTTATGAAGTCAGCATGATAATAAACAAAGGTTTGATTTGAGAAGGAAGATATTGTATATTAAGCTTATGCTTGAGTGTTAGGTAAAAGCTTTGTTAGTTTTCAAGTCAGACATTTGAAAGCTTGGTAATTGTAAAATGTATATAGAAGGCTATATTAGCCATGAGTGAATAAAAGTGCATACAAACATCATGTCTGTATTATTCCTTATATATGTTTAGACGAGTTGTATATACATATATATATACAGCTATTGAAAAAAATGTATTTCTCCCATTATGACTAGTTAAGTCTGGCAGGCAGTGAATAATAGTTGTAAAAGCCATTCAAAGGACCAAGTTGCAAGATTGCACAACCCACATCTACCTTTTCCTTTCAGTGCTTATAAAAAAAAACATGTAAATTTTACAGGGAATTTTTCGACAAATTCAAAACAAGAATATAAATACATATTATCCAGCTGTGCTCTAGACAGTCAAAATAAACTAAATTGAATCATTGTCCTTCTCAATTTAACAACAGATTACAAGATATATGACCCAGATTGTTATTACTCTTGAGGCTTTAATTGAAACATGTGTTGAATACAAATTAAAAATTGTATATTTGAAACCAACAGGAATTACTGATAATATTGGACGGAACAACAAATACTGCATGCATATTGGGATAATAGATATAAGAAGTAGTTGTATGAGTGCCAATAAGACAACTCTCAATCCGGTCACTGAGCCAATCAAGTCTTTATTGTTGCTGCTAAATGCTGCCTGGTTCGGGAAGATTTGACCCTGCCTTTGATTAAACCCACTCTGCTTGAGGGAGAACATATATTATACAAATAAGATGCTGATTTTTGTTGAGCCTTCAACTTAACTCAAAAAAGCAAGATATAGCAATCCTACATTCTGTTGGTGGCAGCAGCCACAAATATTTAATAACTTTCTTAAACTGTGTCCTGGATTACTACCAGACTTGGACAGAAGTTTGTTTATGATTATAAGATACTAAGATAGTATCCAGAAGTAAATTAAAAAAAAAATCCCATTTTTTTCCGTATTTTACTTATAAATGGACTTAGTTTTTCTGCAAAGAAACATTGCATTCACTCTGGTTAAAGCTTTTAAAATAACTTTCTTAAACTATCCTGGGTTTGTAGCAAACTTGGACAGAAGCTTGTTTATGATCAAAAGCTAGTATCTAGAAGGAAATTTTGTTAAAATTTTGTACCTGTTTATCCGTATTTTACTTATAAATGGACTAAATTTTTCTTCCAGCTAACATTACATACAGTCTTCTTACAATCAAAATATAGTATCGAGAGGAATATTTTATTAATTTTGTTGAGCCTGCCAGTAATAGCAAACCCTTACAAATTTTATAATTAACTGGAAGCTATTTGATTGATTGATTACTAAACATCCAGTGTCAAATATTTATGTATGTTCAGGACAAAAAACAATACAACAGGTAGCTAGGTCTTGTAATAGGGTTAGTCCACGATGAAGGTCTGGAAATTTTAAAATACCATGCATTGGAAAATAAGGGTTTATTGGATAGGAACAGAAAAATTTCCTTTCAGTAGACCACCTACGAACGCCTCAAACAGTGGCATTCTCTCTACAACTAGTAAGGCATCGTTCGGATTTAACGTCCTCATTTTTGTCGAGCCTGCAACTTTTGTTGCAGAAAGCTCGACATAGGGATAGTGATCCAGCGGCGGCGGCGGTGTTAGCTCACTTCTTAAAAGCTTTATATTTCAGAAGGTGGAAGACCTGGATGCTTCATACTTTGTATATAGATGCTTCATGTTACCAAGTTTCCGTCAGTCACATGTCCAATGTCCTTGACCTCATTTTCATGGTTCAGTGACCACTTGAAAAAAAAGTTCAATTTTTTTGTAATGTTGAATTCTCTCTTATTATAAGTAATAGGATAACTATATTTGGTATGTGCGTACCTTGCAAGGTCCTCATGTCTGTCAGACAGTTTTCACTTGACCTCGACCTCATTTCATGGATCAGTGATCAAGGTTAAGTTTTGGTGGTCAAGTCCATATCTCAGATACTATAAGCAATAGGGCTAGTATATTCGGTGTATGGAAGGACTGTAAGGTGTACATGTCCAACTGGCAGGTGTCATCTGACCTTGACCTCATTTTCATGGTTCAGTGGTTATAGTTAAATTTTTGTGTTTTTGTTTGTTTTCTCATACTATATGCAATAGGTCTACTATATTTGTTGTATGGAATGATGGTAAGGTGTACATGTCTAGCGGGCAGATGTCATGTGACCTTGACCTCATTTTCATGGTTCAGTGGTCAAAGTTAAGTTTTTGAGTTTTGGTCTTTTTATCTAATACTGTATGCCATAGGTCAACTATATTTGGTGTATGGAAATATTTTATGATCTTTATGTCAGTCGCGCTGGTTTTATTTGACGGTTACCTCATTTTCACGGTTCATTGCACAGTGTTAAGTTTTTGTGTTTGGTCTATTTTTCTTAAACTATAAGTAATGGGTCAACTATATATGTTGTATAGAAGCATTGTTAGCTGTACATGTCTGCCTGGCATGGTTCATCTGACCTTGACCTCATTTTCAAGGTTCATTGGTCTTTGTTTAGTTATCTTGGTTAATGTTAAGTTTATGAGACAGTTGTAATAAAACTAAGCTTTATACTTAGGACTATCAACATAATATCAATGATTAGTATAGAAGGCGAGACATTTCAGCGTGTGCACTCTTGTGACCATAAGTTGCTGCGTTTTTCATACAACCACAAAAATTGAAATTTTAAGGTCGTATATTGGTATGATGTTGGCGTCGTTGTCCTTGTCCTAAAACATTTGGTTTTCACACTAGTATAAGTTAATAGAAATCTATGAAATTTAAATTCAAGATTTATGACCATAAAAGGAAGGTTGGGATTGATTTTGGGAGTTTTGGTTCCAACAGTTTAGGAATTAGGGTCCAAAATTAAAGTTTGTTTGATTTCATCAAAAAATGAATTATTGGGGTTCTTTGATATGCCAAATCTAACCGTAGATTTAGATTCTTAATTTTTTGTCCTGTTCAAATTGTTCTACGTTAAGGTCAAAACAAAAAACAAAAATTTCTTTGATATATGCTTAATCTAACCATGTATAAATAGATAGAAATTTATGAAATTTAAACACAAGGTTTATGACCATTAAAGGAAGGTTGGAATTGATTTTGGGAGTTTTGGTCCCAACAGTTTAGGAATTGTATGCCAAAAAGGGCCCAAATAAGCATTTTCTTGGTTTTGGCACTATAACTTTAGTTTAAGTAAATAGAAATCTATGATATTTTGACACAAGGTTTATAACCACAAAAGGAAGGTTGGGATTGATTTTGGGAGTTTTGGTCCCAACAGTTTAGGAATTGGGGGCCCAAATAAGCATTTTCTTGGTTTTCGCACCATAACTTTAGTTTAAGTAAATAGAAATCTATGATATTTTGACAAAAGGTTTATGACCACAAAAGGAAGGTTGGGATTGATTTTGGGAGTTTTGGTCCCAACAGTTTAGGAATTAAGGGCCAAAAAGGGCCCAAATAAGCATTATTCTTGGTTTTCACACAATAACTTTAGTATAAGCAAATAGAAATCAATGAAATTTAAACACAAAAGGAAGGTTGGGAGTTGAGGTCCTAATAGTTTAGGACTACAAAGCATTTTTCTTGGTTTTCGACCATAACTTCAGTATAAGTAAATAGAAATCTATGAAATTTAAACACAAGGTTTATGACCATAAAAGGAAGGTTGGGATTGATTTTGGGAGTTTTGGTCCCAACAGTTTAGCAATAAGGGGTCCAAAGGGTCCAAAATTAAACTTTCTTTGATTTTTCATCAAAAATTGAATAATTGGGGTTCTTTGATATGCTGAAACTAACTGTATATGTAGATTCTTAATTTTTGGTCCCATTTTCAAATTGGTCTACAGGATATAATAAAAAAGGATACGGCTACAAAATGAACACAAAATAGGAATTTTTGTCGTGATCATAAAAAAAAAAACTGTCAAAATAGGTGTAATTTGGGTACCGTCATGTTATACATGTACTTTTATATGATTAAGGTGGTATGGGCAGAGGCGGATTTAGAGGGGGGGCCCAGGGGGCCCGGGCCCCCCTTTTTGGGAAAAAAATTGGTTGCTTATATAGGAAATCATTGAAGCGTGACTGGAGCGGGCCCCATCTTAGGTCAGTCAGTGGGCCCCCACTTATGAAAATTTCTGGATCCGCCACTGATGGGCGTCTTCCGCCATCTTGGATTGTAAAAAACAGTGAACCTAAGGTACATATTTTCTATCAAGTTAGCAAAATTTGATACAAGAATGCAGTTTTTTAATGTGAATTTTCATTTAAAAGAACCAATTTATAAGAATATAACTTATAGATATTAATATTTTTACAAGTGTAGATTATTTATGGTTGTTTTTTTTAAATTTTAAGTTGTGATTTTAAGGGGAGGTAACTCTAAGATGACGGTTTTATGGTCTTCACAGGCACATTGAAACGGGTTGAAGATTTCTTTAAAAGAGGGACGAAAGATACCAAAAGGACAGTCAAACTCATAAATCTAAAATAAACTGACAACGCCATGGCTAAAAATGAAAAAGACAAACAGACAAACAATAGTACACATGACACACCATAGAAAATTAAAGAATAAGCAACACGAACCCCACCAAAAACTAGGGGTGATATCAGGTGCTCCGGAAGGGTATGCAGATCCTGCTCCACATGTGGCACCCGTCGTGTTGCTTATGTGATATCAAATCCGGTAAATAGTCTAATTCGGTAGGTCAAATTCATGAAAGGGAAGGGGATATATTACGACGTAAGGAGCATATCCGCATGGATTTCATTTGTGAAACGGTTATTCCATAACGGTCAACCAACTCGTGATGGCGTCCGTAAAATTTACGAAGGGATGATTTCAACTTCACCATTTGGAACTCTTGGTTTAATAGCTTCCTTTGTGAGCAGCAACATAGCGAACAAAATTGACCCTCTACTTAAATTCACATTTGAGGTGTCTAGTTCTAGTATGACCTATTTAGATACCGAAGTGTACAAAGGTGAAAGATTCCATAATAATAACATCCTTGATGTTAAATCACATATTAAAAAAACTGAAACGTATCAATATTTATAAGGGTTGTCAACGGTTAACCGGTTAACCGTTTGAACGACCGAATACCGAATACCATAAACGCTAACCTGTTAACCGGGCTGGTTTTTTTTCAATTTTGATAGATTCGATATAAATTTGTATTGAAAACATGAAATAGTTATGTTTTCTTTAAAATTGTCGTCGTGGTAATTAGTTTGACAGATCATTGTCCAGTATATTGATTGATATTGTTAATCCAAATTACAAAAATAATTAGGGCCAATTGCAGTTTTGAGTAGGTATTTATTGCGCCACTCTCTTTTATTTTGATGGTATTAATTGCGCCAATAAATGAAATGAAACTGCGCCACATTTAACTGTTAATATTTTTACCTATATCATACCTGTACATGTTTTACCTATATCAAGACAAGACAAGACAAGACAAATACTTTATGAAAGTCTCACCACTTGTTACATATAAAATATACAGCTTTTTAAAACACAAGATAACAACAAGAGCCACTCTATAAAGAGTTTTGAGAGACTATAAAACATTTTTTCTTAAAATTATAATACAAATACTAGTCAACTATCTCGAGTATAAAATACATTTTCGCTTTATGAAAATTTCAAAGCAGATTTTGGCAGTATACAATACCACATTTTCATTTGTAAAAAGAAATATAATTATTTCATTATCAGTCTCCAGAAATTAGAACGTCAAATTTTGAGATCTGCGAGCATAAGAAAAGCAACCAATATGGGATAATTTTATTAGGATGCGTTAGGATGCGAGGCTATTTTCTGTGTACAATGTCAGAGTAATTTTTTGCTGATGGTACCTAGTCAATTATTTAGTTGTTATATAAAAAATAAATAAAATTGGCGCAATTAGAGGATTATTTTATTGGCGCAAATGATACCTATAGTTTTGAAAATTAGGTGGCGCAAAAGAAATATTGGCGCAATTAAATTGTGGCGCAAATGAGTTACTTTTTGGCGCAAAAAGATATCGCCCAATAATTAGAACTTTTCTCTCAGCTCTGGCCAAGATCTTAAGGGAACATACATGTTTTTTAACAGTAACTTTAAATCAGTAGACTACGATTGAATTTAACGATTTACTTCATTTCATGTTATATGATCTTATATTGTGTAGACCTACATCTGAATGTGCAATCTGCGTCGTGCAAGGCTTTGTCATATTGTAAACGAAATTCTAACTAAAAAAAATGTGCAATGCAAACCAATGTGAATGTAATCAATGTATACTTGATAGTACGAGTGACAAGCTTTGGCTTATTCATTTCAAATTGAAACGCTCCACATTATTTTCGGAGACAACAAGAGAAAATGAAAGAATCATCGGTTTCAGACATATTAAATTCTACGAGATCAAGAAGTTTTTTTTTTTATTTTTCAATCTGAACTAAGTACAAACGTTATAGTTGATACGGTGTATTTGATTATTTTAAAAGTCAAACTTCGCCAGGAATCTTCACAGACAAGCCTTATAATACCAAAGGACAAACTTCAAATTATCGTATTATAAAAACTTAAATCTATGACCTGGATGAAAGGTTTTCACATTGACATGCACTCATACCACATCTTCTTATATCTATGTGTATGGTACTAAAGATAAGCCTTAAAAGCTTTCAAACACACACTTAGACTACCGGTTAACCGGTTAATCGGTAGTACAATTATCCGAGTAACCGGTTAGGCAAAAGTGTACTATTTGACAACACTAAATATTTACCAAATAGTGCATATCCGAAACACACATTCACAAGTATTACAGTGTGTGAATCTATACGTCATATTAGAAATAATAGTGACATCAATGAGTTAGATAGACATTTAACTAACTTACAAGATAAGTTAGTTGAAAGAGGATACTAACTGTAAAAATAAAACAGAGAATGTTATTAGAAACGTTAAGAATAACACAAGCAGAAAAACAACCTTATTGAAGGCCGATAGGACAAAGAATGTCCCACTCACTCTCATTACTAAATATAATTCAATGGTTAAAAACCTTAATAAGGTTATAAGAAAACATCGGAGCAATCTGCAAAAAGACAAACAATGTAGTGAAATATTCACCCAGGTGCCTATCATAGCGTATAAACGTAACAAAAATATCAAAGAATACCTTACTAAATCAAGGATATAGTAGGGAGACTTTTGAAAAGGGACCCATGCTTTAATAGTATAAGCAAAAAAACCCGAAACACTGTTAGTTATTATTTTAATTATAGGCAACAATCTTTCATTCAATGAAATTTAAAAAAAAAAACGATGTAAAGTCTTGAGATTTATAACGTATGTTGGTTGAAGGAACCGCTTTTAATTATAAACAGTGCATTTTCTGAAGGAATCTACATGGAATTTTTCTATTTTGTATTTTAGCCAGAAAAAACGTACGATGACCCTATCTTTTCTTTTTACATTCTCAAAGCACTTTCTGAGAGCTGTCTTTTCCTTACTCATTTTGTTCAGTTTCTAATCACAAAATCTTGTTTTTTCCTGTATAATCCATACAAAATGTGTCATTTTGTCACAACCTGTAGCTTGAAAAAATGCACGGTGACCTATCAATTTTATACGCCCGTCAAAATTTTGACGGGAAGTATTATGGTATACAAATGTCCGGCGTAAACATGTCGCACCGTAACTTGAGAACAACTTATCCAAATTTCATGAAACTTTATATAGTTGTTTCTTATAAAGGTCAAATGATCTGTATACTTTTTGTTGAAAATAAGATTTAAACTTTTTGAGTTACGGCACTTTGTAACTAAAACAGGGGTGTGTTTTTTTCACATGTCGCACCGTATCTCAAAAACGATTCTTGATTATTGCTTAAAACTTTACACACTTCTTAGTTATATTAATCTTAATATCTGTACTTTTTGGTGGTGATTCAAAATTTCGTTTTTGAGTTATTGAGTATTTTGTAAAAAAAAGGGGAGGGTGTTTTTTACATGTCGCGCTGTATCTCAAAAACGATTTATGATTATTGCTTAAATCTAACACTTCTTTGTTATATTAATCTAAAGATCTGTATACTTTTTGGTGATGATTCAAAATTTCATTTTTGAGTTATTGAGTATTTTATAAAAAAGGAGGAGGGGGTTTTTACATGTCGCGCCGTATCTCAAAAACGATTTATGATTATTGCTTAAAATTTTACACACTTCTTTGTTAGATTAACCTAAAGATCTGTATATTTTTTGGTGATGACTCAAAATTTTATTTTTGAGTTATTGAGTATTTTGTAAAAAAGGGGATGTTTTTTTTACGTGTCGCGCCGTATCTCATGAAACTGTACACACACAGATCTGTATACTTTTTGGTTTGATTCAAAATTTTATTTTAGTGATAATTAGTTTTAAAAAAAACAGGGTGGGGGTTTCACATGTCCCGCCGTGTATCAAAAACAAATGGTTATTGCTTAATACTTTCTCAGAAACTATTGATGATTATTGCATAAAACTTCCACACAAGACGTCTGGCGTATCACGCGCTCATGGCGCAGCTGTTTATTATTATATTTTTGAACATATATCAATAATTTAATTTTGGAAGTAACGCGTCTTCTGATGGGCTAACATTATTTTGTTATCAGCCCATAGACATAATTTAGTCATGTGACCGTCAACGTTTTTTCATGGTTTTCTACGGTTTAAAATGGAATTTAGAATCAAATTATTAGAAATAACTGTAATATTTTTTCTGTCTATTCGAAATAACATAAAAAAAAATGTGGTGCACACTGTTAAATAACCCGCTAAATTCCTTGATGTAATTCAATTCATTCTCCTTTTAATTATCGATTTTTGATTGGTCTGGACGTTCAACATTTAAAAAAATGGTCACACTCTCACCCTTTGAGCGCCGAGACGTTGTTTTTTCACATGGTTACGTTGCCATACATATTTCAATGACGTTACTAAAATGATACGTAACGTAACGTCAACACATTACCGTACAAGCACATGCACGTTTCCTCGTTAATCGATTAATTGGACATCTCATACATTCGGGAGGGCCCTCATGGGGTTTTTGATTATGTGATTACTTGGCCGTTTTTTTAATGATTATTTGATTATTAAGCCAAATATTTCATGATTATTTGATTACCTAGGACTGTATTTTTAGTTTATGATTATTTGATTACTAAAGATAAGCAAATATTTAATGATTATGTGATTATATTGGCAAAAAAAAGGTGATTATGTGATTACTAGGACCCCCCCATGAGGGGCCTCATTCGGGGAAATTTCCCATATCTCTGGTGACCTTTGAATTAACTTGAGTACACGTAGCAAACTATGCGTAAATTCTATGTTCAGGGATTTTTGCTTAATTTTCGGGCTAAAATTCGAAGTTATTTTTATTCTTTTCTAGAATACTATTAAAAAAACCCCGACAATATGGAAATGAATGAAGATTCTTATAGCATAAATATTATTAACAGTGAAAATATATTGAAGAAAATATAGCTCAATTACTGTATTTTGATATTAAGAGGGTGGTAAAGGGTTATTTTCGTGTAACGTGTTTTGCTATTTTTATTTCACGTGCAGCCGTGAAAAAGGTTCATTATTCACCGTGTTTTGTGAAATCGGTAAAAAAATCAACGTGCAAGAATTTTTAATTGTTGTTCATCGTGAAATGGCAACTTTATTTCGCCTTCCTTTTTTCAGTTACCCCCTCTCTTTACGCCCCTCTATGAAGCATCATCATATGTAAGATTTGATATCATCAAATGATTAAAAAAACGAGCAGTGTTCTCAGTTTCTTCATACTTAGCGCGGGTCTGTTTTTTTTTCTAAAGCACAATCGATGAAGAGTCCGACTTAACACTTTGCAGATCTTTACATATCACCACAATATTAGGGATACAAGTAAATAGCATTGTAATAATTCAACCATCATAAGTCTCAAATAATTGAGTAAAAAATAGTTAAGCCGAAAACATTTCATAAATATACAACAATACTTATCTTTTTTTTTTCCGATAACGTATAATCTGAAATAAGTTTGCTATAACTTAACAATTGTGTGACTTATCTTTCATTTTGATTTGCCTATTTGGTTTTGAGGAATGTCACTTTTCTGACTAGACCAGTACATGTAGTAGTGAACATTTAGCATTTATTTTGCTTCTTTTTTTATAAATATATCCTAAACTGATTTTTTTCAAGTGATATTCAAGTCAATCAATATTTTACATGTCAACGGCATGCAAATTTTCATAATTTCACTAAATATTTTTTTTTTTTATGCAACACTTGATGTCTCAATTTAATGTATTAATATCTGTGGTTCACTTGACCTTTTAATGGTGTAAGCTGATTTTTACAGATACTATTTCTATAAAATGTTATGAACTTAATATCAGTAAAAAACACAATCATAGGTCCTATGCTGCATGTGCTAAATACAAGTCCGACTTAACCTCAGTCATTCAACGGGGTCTGTCGATAAAAATATTTTGTTTCTTGTTGCGATCATCTGATGTAGATCCCTTTTTCATAGGTGTGATTTCCGCAGAAAATGAGGAGAAACTATCTAATCGTAAAGACAAATTCTATTGGCAAGAGTTTCTTTAGGTATTTCGTTAAAATCGACATAGCCCCAAATGCTTGAACTATTTTCTTTCATAGATTCCTACATTATGATGTATGTCTATTTTTATTTAAACTAGTACATGTACACGGTAAGGTTGAAGTTTAATTGAAATAAAAGAGGTAAATGTTGGTACCAATAGTTTACTCCAATCATAATTACGGACGACGTACTTTCCTTTTGACTGTGATTGATTCTATAAGTTTTGAATTTGATTTGAAACATGCACAAATATAATCACAAGCTCAATTTTAAAAAGAGATCCAGACTCGGTGTAAATGAGACTTGAAAATGACACTCCAGGACACAAACAAATTAACAGAGATATATAGAGGTCAAATTACTGTCTGAAAAGAAGATAGTCGGACATATGCATTATACGATATTTCAAACACTAAAAGCAAAAGTATAAATTGCCTGTGAATACATTTATTCGAGACTACCAGTATTTGCTATATCATTCATTTCCTAAATCAAAATATAGCAGTCTGATATCAACGAACGCAATCGCTTGGACATTAAAAAAACCTAACTCAAATACTATCGAAAACAACGACTGAGACAATAAAACAACTCTCAGGCATGAGTGGAAAACATCGCCGCAGTCATTCCCAAAAAATGGGTACAATTACAAAATTTCAGTGTCGCCGGCAAATAACCACAAAATGCAAGCTTAACATATGTCACAGATAATCTTTTTCGTGTTCTAAGTGATTAATATGTATACTAAAATAAAATTATAGTCTTTTGTGATGTATATCGTAAATATATTTGTGTGATTTTCTATTCAATATACGGAAATCACACGAATTCCGAATGTCGCCAAGAAAAACTCCAAATATCGGTGTGAATTAAAATACTTTATTTCATCTAAATCATGATTAGATTTGCTTTTTTTATTTGACACTATATTGATTTTTATCCACAAAAATGTTTTAGAATCAAAAGTTATAATATACACTTTGATTTACCCATTAAACCAATGTCGCCGATAAACGTATAACCTACCGTAACGTATCTTTAGGTACAGTCAAAACATATTTATATGATTAAAAATCATACCCAAAGTGACTTTAAGCTAAGTTGATACATCAAATTTTAAAATCCTGCCTTTAACTTTTATTGCAATGAAACGAAAAATAAAAAAAAATCTTCTCTCTCTCTTTTTTTCGATTGTCGCATCTAAGAATCCAACCTACGTAACGCGTATTTTGGAACGCTCTAACCAAGAACAAATCAAAATGATGATTATTTCATTGAAAGCACCCATAAAGCTTCTCAATAATCAGTTTTGAGAAAGCAACTCAACAATATTGTTACATATTTCCATGTATAATGTAAATAAAACTAACCTCCGTTTAAATAACCTCCGTGACGCAGTTATTTACAGTTAAGTTGTCAGACTTTTTTTTATCAGTATCAGCGGCTGCCGACACTGCCGAAAGTCATTTTTGTAGCAGACATAATTTATTATAAAGAAAACAGACAAACAAAATACAGATTTTGAGAAAAAAAATGTTGTTTTGGGAAAGGTAGGTTAACTTGTTTTTTCCCTATTGTGTGAGCAACATTATAATGTTTAATAAACGTTATATCAGCCATTTTCTTAGATTTAAAATAGTCTACAACACAACTTGTGTAATTACGACGACAATCATAACTTTAACAGCGGTTTATGGCAAACATTTTCAAGATTATTTAGGACTCATCAATGTAACGGAGGTTATGCAAATAAAAAAAAATCTAAAGATGCATGTAAACACGATCATACCAATTGAAATTCTTGTACATTGTTATAGATACCAAATCAGTTCATCAATTATCACTAATAAAAATCAAAAGGTGATGTCAATCATAGACGACATCATTGATTTACGTTACGGAGGATAGAAATTTAAGGAAAAAAAGTTTTTTTTCTCTAACAGGACTTTACTCTTTTTAGATAACGATTTACTAAGGAAAATGTTTAATTCTGTTGTCTTGTTTGTCATTTAATTCCAATATTTACATTCATTTATATGTTTGCTGTTGGTAAGAACTGGAATTGTCCGTTATGGAGGTTTTAAATGTCGTTACGGAGGATAGAAATTTTCGAAATGAAACTATTTGACTCCAAAACTTCATAGTTGAGTATAATACATACATTATGGTGTGAAGGAAGATGACATTATCTGTATAGAGCTAATAAAATTAAGTTGAACAGTATTCGGTTTAGGTAAAACATATTTTTGAGTGAAAGTTCATGAATCGTTACGGAGATTTTGACAAGAACAAGTCCATTTGACTAAAAGAAACATATAACTTGATAGAAAACAGTTTTTTAGTTTGTAATGTCAATAAATTGTTTAGAAAAGCTAGCATTAAAGAGTTAAGTGTTACTATGTATCAGCATTCAGATACTGGTTTAATATCAACCTCCGTAACAAAGATGGGGGTGTGAATTAATACCAGCATAAAAAATACATACAAGTGATTCAAAACATAAATAATAGGGTTTTTCCTGGAAAGCTGTATAATATGAAACTAAAATATTATACAGCATAACATTTCATTAGTTTAAATTAATTACTAAATAAGTTGTGAAAACTACTTATTTGAATTATTTTTTAAACACTATATTAATTCAGACCTTAAAATTGGTATTTGCTTTCAATATATACAGAATAATACGTATAAATCAGTTTGCTATGGTGGTAAATGTAACCCATTTCACATGAGCCTGGATTTAAATCTTGTGTTTTTCTCTAATGCAATTTTTAAGATGACTTTATACAACACTAACCTCCGATACGTTCATACTTACCTTGTCTTACAAAAAATGCTAAAACTAAAAAACAACTAAAATGGTGTAAGTAAAAATTAAAAAAATGACAGTCTAGATATAGACACAGAAGAAAACAACACTCTCTCTCTGTTCAGTTGAAATTTATTTTTTAACAGTGTCTACATTCGAATTGTACCCATTTTTTGGGAATGACTGCGCCGATGACTGACACAGATAAAGGTGTCATACCACCAATTACTCCCTCAAATTTAGAACGTGAAAGTAGGCCTACTCGGACAAAAAAAAGTGCATTTGATGTCATTGTTCACCTAAACTAACTAACAAATTTGCAGAAATGAAAGTTTTGTTGAAAGAGAAATATATTAAGACCATTTTGAGCCAAAATTTACCTGTCTATGAGTTTGCATTAAAAATTGAGGATTAATGCGCTCCATAGTATACTAATTTAAGATTTCCAGAAAACCAGGGGTTATTTTTAGTGGTACCTCCTTTCGGAAGCTCTCTGCTTTCTTATATGATTTTGAATGTATGTTGAAATATTCAAATTTTAAAGTAAATTTGGATTTTATTAGATAAATACTTACCATCATAAATTCTGAGTGTAACCCCAATTGCGTCATAGGTCAGATGGAAAATCCCAACTAAAAATAAACGTACTCTCACTGGTCCGGACATATACCCCTGTTTGCCCATATTCTTCCATTCAATTTCCTCAAGACAGAAACATAAGGAAAGGGGATGAAGGGGAGGTGGGTGGGACCTATAATTTATGATGGTAAGTATTTATCTAATAAAATCCAAATTTACTTTAAAATTTGAATATTTTATAGCTATAAATACGTTACCATCATAAATTCTGAGTAACAGAATCTAACGTAAAGCTGAATCCCCTGTAACAGAAGAAACAGGAGGAAAGTTCAATCTTTGTGCTGAAACTATAGGTCCAAGAGAGTATAAACTTTCGGCAAAAGTAGCCATAGATTGGAGGTAGTGAGATATAAAAGAGTTCTCATTTCTCCAGAAACCTGCAGACAGTACCTCTTCTAAAGATGCACTGTTAAACAGAGCCCAGGATGTAGAGATACCCCTAACATCATGAGCTTTAACATTAAAACTATTTAAAAGTTCTGCCTTAGAAGAACCATAAGCTAAAGATATGCATTTGCATATCCAAGTAGAAATAGTTTTAACAGAAAGATCTGAGATTCCTTTTTTAATAGGAATAAAGAGTCTTGAGTTAGAAACAGAACGTAAACTACACGTTCTTTCCAGATAAATAGATAGGATTCTTACTGGACATAAAAGTACAGAAATAGAATCGCTAGGGAGTGCAGGAATCACAACTGGTTCTGCACCCTTATCTGGAATCTGATTCTTTGCCAAAAAAGCAGGATCCGTTAAAAGAGTAACAGAAGATTTATCCCTGTTAAATCGAAGGCAAGCATCAGAAATAGAGAAGGCATGGATTTCACTCCTTCTCCGTCCAGAAGCCAAAGCTAAAAGAAAACAGCATTTATAGGAAAGAAACCTTAAATCTATTGTTTCTGCTGGTTCAAAAGGAGGAAGTTTTAAAAAGGATAAAACTAGTCCAAGGTCCCACTTAGGAACTAAAGTTTTTTGTCTTGGTCTTTCAAGACTAAAACTACGAACCAAAAGAGAAATATGCTCATTGATTCCAAAATCTGGGCCACCAGAAATATGAATAGTTCTTGAGATAGCTGATCTATATCCCTTAATAGTAGAGGGACATAATCCTTTGGATTCAAAAAGAAAAACTAGAAAGTCTGCTAATTGTTGTACAGTGACTTGGAAAGGATCAATTTCCCGCTCACTACACCAATCTGAGAAGATTGACCATTTTGCATCATAGACAATGCTAGTGGAGTCTCTGACAGACTTTGTGAGATGCTTGGTTGCTCCTTCAGAAAAACCTCTCTTTCTGAGGCTAACCCTGAGAGAAGCCAGGCGTGTAGATGAAGTTTTTCTGGATTTTGATAAAGAACCTTGCCCTTGATTTGAGACAGAAGGTCTGGTCTCAGAGGTAGAACCAGAGGACAAGCACATGATAGGCGCAGAAGGTCTGGAAACCAAGACTGTTTTGGCCATGCTGGAGCAATAACTATGATCTTGCAATTTTCCCCTGCTATTTTCTGAAGTACTGGGGAGAGAAACCTGAAAGGAGGGAAGGCGTACCCGAACATTCCTTTCCAAGATAGGCTCATTGCGTCTACCGCAAAAGATTTTGGATCTGGAACCGGAGACACAAATGTTAGAAGTTTGTGATTGAGACTGGTCGCAAACAGATCTATCTGAGGTGACCCCCAATGAAGAGTCACAGCTTTGAAAACTACTTGAAGTAGTTCCCACTCCGTGTTTACTGGAGCAAGGGATCTGGATAGAGTGTCGGCTAGAATATTGAGGTGCCCCGCAATATGTCTCACCACTAGATGAACCTGGAGTTGAAAACACAGAAGGAGAATGTCTCTGGCTATCTGATAAAGAGAAGGTGAATGAGTTCCTCCCTGATTCTTGAGATAAGCTACAACTGTTGTGTTGTCCGTGGCCAGAATGACAGACTGATTCTTTAGAGACATTTGGAAATGATTCAGTGCAAACAGAACTGCTTTCATTTCCAATACATTGATATGCTCTTCCAAAAGATCTGGACTCCAGACTCCCGAGATTGTAAGCCCCTCCAGATATGCTCCCCAACCGAGGGTGGAGGCATCTGTGAATAATGTTAGACTGGGAACTTGAGGGGACAGACATAGGCCCCTCATTACATTTTCCCGTACTAACCACCATTGAAGGTGTGGAAATAAAGGCTGAGTGATTGGAATCAATGCTTCCCATTCTTGTGAAGCTGCAATCCATAACTTGTGCAGATAAAACTGAAGCGGACGAATGTGAAGTCGTCCCAATGGAATTACATCTGCCAGAGAGTTCAATAGACCCAGAAGTTGCAAGAATTGACGTGCTGTGACTGATTGAACCGTCAGGAATAAATGTATTTTCTGACATAGTTTTGTAAATTTCTCCTCTGGTGGGAGGACTAGGCCTACACTGGTTAGGAAATGTTCTCCCAGGAAAACAAAGTCTTGAGACGGAATTATCTCTGACTTTTTCCAAGAGATAAGGAAGCCTAGGGACAGAAAACAATTGATGACCAAGTCTGTCTGAACCCTCAATTTGATTGGGCAAAATTCCTTGAGAAGGGAATCGTCCAGATAGGAATGAATCTGAATAGACAGGGAATGTAGGTGAGCTATAGCTGCCTGCATGATTTTGGTAAAAGCCAAAGGGGCTGTAGACAGGCCAAAAGGGAGAGCCTTGAACTGGAAAACTTTGTTGTTCCAAACGAAGCGAAGGTATTTCCTGTAAGTTTTGGAAATGGGAATGTGGAAATACGCGTCTGAAAGATCCAGAGAAGTAGTCCACATTCCTGGAAGGATTGAAGCCCTGATGGATCTGTTTGTTTCCATTTTGAAGTGGGGAACAATAAGAAATTTGTTCAGAATAGATAGGTCTATGACTGGCCTCATTCCTCCAGTCTTCTTTGGAACCAGAAAAAGACGGGAATAAAATCCCGGAGACAGAGTTAAGATCGACACCTCCTCTATTGCAGCTTTTTGTAACATAGTGTCCACTTCTACTGATAGAAGTTGACACTTGACTGGGTCTTGTGTATGAGACAAACTTATTGGAACTGCAGATAGAGGAGGTGGGTTCTTGAACTGAAGTGTTAATCCCCCTCGAATTATTGACAGCACATAACAGTCTGAGGTAATTTTCTTCCACTGATTTAGGAAAAAACTTAACCTCCCCCCTACTGGTATTGATTTTTGAGGAACTTGTTGTAAATTTTCCCCTGGGGAAGCTGTCAATAACGTACGAGGGGGCAAGAACCTAGGTACTAGACCCAGGTTTCTTGGAACCCTTAAAACCACCAGAAGGCTTACCTGAGCTTTTTCCTGAGTTATTGGGTTTGTTCTGCGGTTTGCCGTAGTTATTCTTCCTTTTCTTAGCAGAAGAAGGAGGACCACCTGAAGCAGAAGTACTATTAGAACTAGATGTAGCATTAACCGACCTCTTGCCATTAGTAACTTGTACACTAACTTTGACTGGAGGAGGGTTTTTGCTGAGTTCCTCTTGAACCCGCTGTAAGGGTAAACCAAACATCTTGTCAGAGAGTGGAGATTTCAGTAAAGAATCTTTCAAAGGCTCAGCGATAGAAATGTTTTCAAGAAACTCTGCTCTTTTAGATAGGGTGCAATTAGCAATAGAACCCATTAAAAGCAACTGAGATGAACCTAAAGCTTTATCCAGTTGAAGTAAGAAGGATCGTACTTCTGCTGGAACAACCGAATCTTCGCTGTTAAGCAAATGTCCGGTTGCAGCTAGAAAATGTTCGGCTGTGCCAAGAACTTGAGAAGCACTACGAAGGAGATTCTCAGTCTTTGACCAAACAGGTTGAGTGAGACGAAGACCATCTACTGGCTTTTTTCCCAATAAAGATGACATAGATTTGTCACAACTGGGAACAAGTCTACCCAGTGAAGAATCAAAGATATCAAAATCCTTGTACTTAACCTGATCAGAAAAGGATGACATTCCAAATCCTGAGATATTGTTATTAGCAACCTTTTCACTAGCAGAATTAGCGATACCTTCATTAATAAATTGTAAAGCAAAAGTCATATGGCCAGATTCAGGAAAAGAATTGTGAGAAGTCACAGTATCCTGAGAAATACCACAGGAAGCTTCAAAAGTTGAAGAAGGTTTCTTCGGCTTGGAAGGAGAGAGAAAAGGGATATGTGCTTCATCCCTCATCAAGGTATACACCTTATCCCTAAGATCCTTCAAGGAAGGAGGATCCTCAGTCTCCTTGGTGGGAGGTTGTTGAGCTGACTTAGAAGAAGGCTCAGGGGCCGTCTTCGATACCTTGGGAGAAGAAGAACTTTCAACATCCTCATCAGTGAGGAAAGCCCTTTCATGACTCCCAGGGGAAACAGAAAGCTCGTCATCCTCCCTCTCATCACATTCTACAGACTTAGCTGGAGAAGGTTGATGAGAAGAAACTCTATTTTCCAGTAGAGTCATACGACTGGATAGAGTACTAAATTCAGCCTTGAAAGACTCACCAAAGTCTAAAAGTAACTTCTGTAAACCATCCAAAGGTGATGCATGATCAGAAACCTGAGTACCATGAGAAGAACTAGAAGCTTGAGAGTCAGGTACAGTGGTAGAAGGAGCTACTGCAGAAGTCAAAGATACTGCTACGGGTAGAGCAGGAGCTAAAGGTGGTGCAGTAGCTACCCCAGAAGGGGGACCATAGAAATTGTCCCTATAAGGCCAAAAACCAGGTTGGTTTGGCATAAACCCACCATAAGGGTAAGACTGTGGCCAAGGTGGCTGAGACCATGAGGGTAAAGGTTGTGTGCCCGTGTTGGGAAGCATATACCCACAATAGGATAATGGGGGTCTAGAACCTGGCAAGTTCAAGCCCATAGCTGTACCTGGGACAGAACTAATAGTACCCGCTGAATTAACAGACCTAGATAAAGTATGAGTCACCGAAGTTGACGTAGGTACCCCCCCAAAATGCATGGCCGAACCTTGTGAAAGGGTCGGATAGGTAGCAATACCAGACACCGTTGTCGAAACTCCGGTCAATGTACTGGTAGTTTGGGGGGGACTTAAAGGTAGTGACCCATCTAAGAGATAGTCCGAACCAGGAATACTTACATACGGACTATTCAAATTAAAGTCCATAATAAATTTTACTTTAGTCAAAAACACAAATAATTTGTTTAGAAATTTAAACAAAACAAGGGAATATATTTCCAATAAAATACACAATATATATGAAAAGCAATTAAGCTATTCAAAAAACTAAACACTTCTCTGTTGAATCTGTAAAACTTGATGTGCACGTGTGACCGATGTCGCAGATGGAAATTGAATGGAAGAATATGGGCAAACAGGGGTATATGTCCGGACCAGTGAGAGTACGTTTATTTTTAGTTGGGATTTTCCATCTGACCTATGACGCAATTGGGGTTACACTCAGAATTTATGATGGTAACGTATTTATAGCTATAAAAATTGGCATGCAGAAAGGTGACACCTGTACAATTCAGGATATACCTAGTTTCTATGAAGTTAAACTTAAGGTAAAATATTTAGAAATCTGTGAAAATTGCAAAATTTGGTTGAACAGATAGGGACTTTTAATTGGTGGTATGACACCTAAATTGCCCCGGATTAAAATGTTGTCATAAAAGAATTCAAAGAGAAAATAGAATATGTAAACATTGTAATTTAAATGCGGTTGAAGATGAAACCCACTTTTTCTTAAAATGTAAAATTAATAAATCTTTACGTAATCAGCTTGAAAAAGATATAAATAATATATGTCCAGAATACTTTAATTTGTCTGAAACAGATAAATTACAATTAATTCTATCTTCATTTGATATTATGCAGCTTACTGTTCCGTTCATTAAAAAGTCATTTGCACTGAGGGGAGTGGACACAACGCCTGCATAAATATTACTGTTTTACCACTTTATATATGATGTTTGATATGTTAATTTTTATATTGTGTATATTGTATTGTATTGTTTGTATATGCCTTCAACCCCCAGGGGTTGTATAAATGTGCATTTCATTAATAAATAAAATTCATACCCCATCCAGTTAGATAGAAGATAATACTCAATTTTAGACGACCCTTTATTATCCAGTATTGAGCCAAACGGAAAATTAAAAAAACACTGGTCTTAGAATCACAAGAGATGCCTCATAATATGTTTTTATATTTTTAACTCTTTTCCATAGCTCTATTTGATTATATCTTGATCTTTTTATGTTATAGTCATACGAAGTAGCTAGACTGGAGTCTTGTTTAATCTTTCCTAGTAACGAAAAAAAACCCGGATTCAAAATGATGACAATAGTGTAATAATATTAATGAATCAGATGGACTGATCTACATGCTAACTTCTGTATATAAACAAGTTCGTATATCAATTGCGTGTGATGGGTTTGAATTGTCAGTACTATAGTATAAGCTTGTATGTAATTTTTATAGAATCATGCACTGCCGTCCGTGTTTATATATTGTTTATTCTTTAGCTGTTGTTGAACAATTATGTTTGTTAAAATAAATAATTCAGAATTTTCTTTTGGCACCAGTATTATTTTTGAAAGAGTCCGTTATGATATCTGAAAGTTATGATATCTGTAGTATGGTTTACAAATGAGACACATATAGCCACCACAGTCATCATAACAAGGCTATAAACTACGGGTCGTCGGCGTACTGCCTTCGACAATAGTTATGTATATATGATCTCCCCCAGTTTTTGGTTGGGTTAATGTTGCTCAGTCTTTAGTATTCTTTGCTGCCTTTAACTTGTCTTTTGGGCAGTTTTAGTGTTTTGCCATGACATTGTTAGTTTGTTTTCGACTTGTGAGTTTGACTATCTCTTTGGTATCTTTTACCTCTCTCCTTGTATGCACGATTGGTCACTATATAATTCAATGTGAAACACTTAAAATGAGATAATCACGACATGCTTGTTTAAGTATTGCAGGATCGAGAAAAAAAAACATGAAATGAAAGTGTATGTGATACGACAACTTTGCCAAAGACTTCTTCCTAGCTTTGGAATAACTCAGTAAATTTTTGTAGTCGTTAATTCCCTCCTCCAATCTAGAACTGTCGGGTACCAGTTTAACATTAGGATAAATAGCGAAAAGCTTTTAAAAAGAGCTTGACTTGTCAAAATTGGACCAAGCACAAAAAAAAAAAAAAAACCAGCACAGTAACAAAGGACAAAACTAAATCCAAAAATACTCAGTAAGTGATGGGTAAATAAAAACACGACCTTAACTAAAAGTTGAATATGTATTCTAACATATTGAATTGACAACAAAGTGAGACGGATGTACAGTACACATAAGGTGGGGTATGCAGATTGTATGCCGTATTTAAGTATTAGAATGATCAATCAAAAAAATCCGGGTTTGATTTGGTTTTCGCAGAAATTATCTTATTAGACCGGCATTGTCAAAATTATTCCTTATAAGTTATTATAACTTTAATTGATTGTTTTAATACTAGTGAAGTAAACCTATGTTTAAGCCAATCCAAAATGGGTAAATTTCTCAAGAAATATGATGGGTAAAAGAGTGCATTCAAAAAGAGATATTCCCGGATTCTACCGACTATAGCTGCCGAGCTAACCTTCTAAATTTGAACAAACAGTTTTATTTAATATAAATTTACAAACAGCAAACTGTGTTACCAATTATCGAATGCTTTTCGATCTGTAACACTTTACATTGTAAAAATCGGTAAAAAATAAATGGTTTTACTGCAAAACGTTTCCAGTAATTTCAAGTACCTGCCACTTTTATACGCACAAACGTCACACACAGCACCAGTTTTGATGACGTCATTCAGATAAACGTTACAATTTAAAAATAAAATAACAACTGTATTTTTTTAAGTCAACCATGTGAACTAATTTCATTCAGTTAACTTCATAAATAAAGGCAAACTAGCACACAAAATTTCGAAGCAGTGGCAGTGTACTACACAAATGAAACCATTTATCAATTTTGATCAATATCTGATTTAAACCAAACACGGAAAAATATATATATTTCGATTTATTTGTGATAAATTGGATAGGCCTATAATGAATAACAATCAAATAGATCAGCTGAAATTAGTTATGTCGTCCTGACGGATGTCGGGTGACAGATGGTTATTGTACGATTCTTTTTTCATTCAGGCCCCTCATCGAGGTTTGGGCGTACACGTAAAAATTACCTAGCTACTCCACTGACATCTTCGCTAGCCAAGGGTTACGATCCACTACAGACATCTTCGCTAGCCAAGGGTTACGATCCACTACCGTTCTCTTCACCCTTGGCAGATTGAGCCAACATTTGTGAAAAAATGTTGCGCCATCTATCGGAAGATTAAAGTCACGCCCATTCCGAATACATTATTCTTGACCAATGGTAGCACTTGAACTCTTCAATTTTGAGGTAAAAACACGGTAGCGTCTAGAACCTACATACTTGATAAAGCCGGAAACGAAAATATACGTCAACATTCATGCATCTGTGCATGAAACATACACAGGAACTTCTTTTTATTGATTAAAAACATTCAAGTTGTCACTAAATATAGTCTTATGTTTATAGAATGTAAAGACTTGTTGAACAATAAACAAGTGGCAATTGTTTACAAACACTTTCTACATTTACACGTGATCATGTTATAGGCGCTTTTTGATTGGATGCAGCGAGTTTCGACTGCAACCAATAAAAATCCTTACCTTGTGTCTCCAAAATTTTATCTCAATCCGCCAAGGGTGAAGAGAACGGGAGTCGATCGTAACCCTTGGCTAGCGAAGGTGCTCCACTGAACACAAACATGATCTGATAACGTTTACAGGGTACATGTTTCTGGAGAAAACTAAAAACATTAGATGACTAAATTATCTGAAAATATTCTTCAAACAATTCTTTATCTTTCTAATTAACATGATTAAAATTTGTAAAACTTTCAAAATATATATTTTAAAAGTGTTAAATATTTGAAACCAATAGCAAAAGGTTAAGACTGTACATCCATAAGACAGAAAACAAACGATACAAAAATGGAAAAAATAAAAAGAAGTGGTCAACAAACACTGCCGCCCATAAATTGTATGGCTTGATCCCTACTACACAAATATTACACCCAATTTGATAGTCAAACTTTATTTTTTCTAAGCAGAAATTGCGTAGCGTGAGATATATAAGTAATATTTTTTGTTGTCCCATTTATAATCATATGTCAAATCAGCAACTGCTTGTGGCCGGATGACATGAGAACAAAAAGTGCGGAAGATATTAAAGGATCACACAAAACTCGTAAACTCAAGAGAAACTGACAATGCAAAGGTGAAATCCTGTCTCACGAATTTTCTTTAAAAATGGTGCATTCTTGAGTATTGATATAGAAATGTCCATGTTATTGATATACTCTATTAGGGTCACCAAACTTTTTTTTTATTTACTTTTGGGACAAACTATATCAAAATTATAGAAAACTTCATCAGCTCTAACTCAAAATATGGACAATTTCATGTTAAGGGGGTTTTGAAATCTTTTGACAGCTTCCGAATGTTTTTCAGCTAAAGATGCAGTATTGTCGCAAGTAATGTAGGGAGGAAAAATGAAACAGAAGTACATGTAAACGGTTTTCCATAAATAAATTATTTTCCTTTAAGTGTACAACACTTTTATCATAAGGTGTTAAACTTTCATGGTGCATATTAACCCGAATAATTCAGACCCTCCCCGTAATCGATCTCTCCTACTTGCGAGGATGTAGTAAGCGGAATATAACGACTGAATTAATCGGGTTAGGTGCATATCATCTGTCATTGTAAAATTTCTATATCCGTTAATTCAACCCCAATACAAAAATATCGACACTCTGCAGTAAATCGAAATATTTCCCCCCTGGGTTAATTTGAAAAGAATTGTATTTTCCCTAGCACATAATTTGTCGAAATACACCCCTTCAATTACTTGAACCTTGGCTTGCGAATTATTTCCCAAGTTATCTAAAGTTGCTTGCTAAAATTGTTTAACTTCTGATATACATTTTAGAGGGGGGATAGGAGGGGTCCTGATCCCGAAATCCCGGACTTAAAAAAACGAAATCCCGAGGTCCCGAATTTAAATAAAGTAAATCCCGACGTCCCGAAATCCGAAAAAAAAGGATTCCCAGATCCCGAAAGTGTCAATCCCGAAATCCCGAGCTTAAAAACACCCGATCCCGGAGTCCCGATAAAGGTCCTATCCCCCCTCATTTTAAAATAAAGTAATCTACTCCTGGATCGTCCGTAAACGGCTAATATAATCCCGGGTTTTATTAATTCAGTGAAACGGTTTTCGATGCTGTTTGGGATTAGTGAATCTTTCAATTATCTCAATTTCATGCACAAGTTTTACTGTTTATATTGAAGAAAAGTTCCGGCTTCGCTAGTGCGGGAATTTCTTTCATCACGACAGTCATAACATGAATAGCAGGACAAATCGCGAAGTAAAACATTTCGTGGACTTGTCATAAGTCTTTTAATATTAGTAAATGCACCTTACTGAAGTGACGACTTTAAATGATCTATTTCGGTGTACTTACGCAATATAAATTAAAATTCGCATTTTACATTTAGAGGACTGCCTTGGTGTCTCCAATTGGTCTTTGCTAAAGTTGAACGAAGTTCATGTAATGAGATTTTTTTGTCCATTTCACCATTCTTTTAAATAAATCGTTAAAAGCTATAAACGATAATAAAAATCGCAAAATTGAACTTGAGTCGAATCTATTTCCCCGGCCTGAGTATATATATAGCAACATGCATTATTCCTTTTTTTTGGCAGCCATCAACATCTTTTTCCAAATTTCACCACACGATTTGTTTTTATTATCATGAATATTTAATTGAAACTTTAGCACATGTAACGTCGGAAATTCGCGTTTTTCGGATTTTTCGACGTTTTCAGACGTTTGAACAAATTGGATACCGTTTTGTAATGTGTGGAAGCATTTTATTCCTGTAAGACCAAAATATGTGGTTAATAAGAAAATAATCTCGGCACTTTGTACTCTTCGTGTATTTAACTTTTGTTTTGATCAATTATAAATGACTTTTTGAAATATCAGTTAAAGAATACGCGTTAACTGCTTTGAAAAATTAATACCAACTTAAAACTCGTTCAAAATATTTCATCAGATGTTATTATCGAAAGCGCCAAAGACTATGCTGATATAAATCTATGATATAATAAGGTTCATAAAAAATCTGGCAGGAGATGAACACTTGAGAGCGCTCAAAATGCAATGTTCCATTGTTCTCAATATTTCCAAGGGACATAACTCTTTTAAAATAATTGGCCGGCGCTGATTTTCAATCTCGTTCAAGACATTGCAGCTTTAAAATAATTGAATAATCGGTTGTTCGGTCTTTATATTATATATATTTATAATTCTATGCAGTACTCGAGCGAGCTAGTCAAAAACATAAGTTTGTGTTGTGTTTTTCTTTAAATAGTTTAGATGTATTAAGTGGAAAGAAGACCATATAAAACTTCCATTGCATTAACCAAACCGATTGTGCTAAAGACAATATTTACTTTAAATATACAAAGTGTCGGGTGAATTTAAAATATTGTAACTTAACAAATATATTCATTAATAATGTAATGTTAATAGTTAATAAACCAAGTATGATTGTTTACGGTTTTATTTGTCAAAAATGTAAAAATATGCAGTTGTAGAAATGGTGTTTAGATCCTAAACACAATTCTAAGCACATCTTTTGTCAACTTTTTTTTTTACATAAAATTGAGAATGGAAATGGGGAATGTGCCAAAGAGACAACAACCCGACCATAGAAAAAAAAACAACAGCAGAAGGTCACTAACAGGTCTTCAATGTAGCGAGAAATTCCCGCACCCGGAGGCGTCCTTCAACTGGCCCCTAAACATGTTTAGGTCTAAACGTGTTTCAGTACAATATGTTTAGGATTGTGTTTAGAATTGTGTTTAGCTTAGAAAAATGTGTTTAATTTCTAAACACTTTCATTTTTAAGTGTGTTTAAAACAAAGTCATTTTTAAATATTATGTGCTTACTGGGAAATGTGTTTAGAAATTAAACACAATCCTAAACACATTTAGTGTTTAATTTCTAAGCACGAGTTTTATAGTGTGTATATAAAATATATGCAAAATATGTACCCAAAAATTACTATGACAGCTTTCGGATAACTATACTTCTTCCATGTTCAAAAAGTATTTCAAGTTATTCGGAATTTCAAGTGAATTAATTGTTTGTTCTATTTTCACACCTTTCAACAACTGTCTTCTAACATTTATTCGACACAAGTTTTTTAGTGACTTAATGGTTTTCTGATAGTCAATGAGAGTTTTAATTCTATGGTCATCATGACATTTCTTACTCTGTTCAAACCAAGAATCACCCCGAAGATTATAACCAGCATTCAACAATAAAGAACAGTTTTGCATATCCATGTTAATAACTATATTAGATAATGGCGTTCCTTTCGCAAGACTAGAATGATTGTTTAGAACACAACCACTTTTAATTATGACTTCTACTAATGAAGGATTACGATACATGCATGCATAATGAAGAGGCGAACACTGCAGACGGTCCACTAAGTTGGCATCGGCGCCATGATGAATAAGCAAACGAACAAGATCAAGATTTTGACAAAGTGATGCTTGAATCAAAGGAGTCACGAGGTCTTTGTCTGTATGATTTACAGCAGCACCATTTTCAATGAGAAATTTCGCTATGTTATACTGATTGCCCATGCATGCCCAGTGCAGGGAGTTTCTTCCCATGCATGGGTCAATGAAATTAACGGATGTTCCTGATTCTACCAGATATCTAACAATTTCAAAATGTCCCTCGTAAGCAGCAGTACCGAGGATCGTAGCACCTTCCCACTTGACTGGGCTATGAATGACTGTATTTTTGTCTATTCCACTAGAAACAAGCTGTTTAACCTTTACAGTATTCCCTTGCAATACAGCATCAAACAGTAATGTTTTTGGGTCTTGGTACTGAAGTCTAAGGACATCATTGTAAGGTTCTGAAAGGGAAAAATATAATAAGATAAGATTATTACGACATGGAGTATGACACATGTTGCATTGCAATGAAACATTCGTAAGTAATTTTTGCCATATAGACAAATCACTCTCTTTTTTTTTTACGTAAATGGGATAGTAACCATCCATTTAACAAATAAAAATATAGAAAAGTTGGATTGGATTATTTAACAGTGTAAAACATGTGCTAGTGATAACCTGACAAATTGTAATCAATTAATCAACATTTGTGCTTTTGAAGTATATTCATTTGTTGAACTTTTAGTTGTAATACAAGATTGACATCTCTGGTGGAGAGTTGTCTCATTGGCAATCATACAACATCTTCTTGTGTTTATGTTGACACAAATGCCCATCTCATTAAAACAAACGGTTTTAATTGATTAAAATGCACGAGACCATTATAGGAGTTAATGCCCTGAAATGATAATGTTTGACGAACTTTGAGCATTGTTATTATCTTGTGATAAAAAGAATAATAAATAAGCAGACATAACCAACAATAAAAGATATAATAAAAGATGAATATATATCAACTTGTTCTATTCGCTCACGAGTGTACATAACAACGCAATTGATTTTAAAGAAAGAAATCTCTGTATTACTGAAAAATTATAACACCAGGGTTTTCGATATCATAAACTAGTCGCAACATTTACTAAATTTTATCATCGGTACATGGACATCATTCGTAAAAATAAATCAACATGCAGACACCTTATACGTTCAGGTATTGCACATCTAATATTTAAATATAATATTCTTTACAAAGAACAAAAATGTCAGCATGCACCTCAAAATCTAATCAAACCTTTAAATAGACTTATTCGGAAAGGATATAGTTACGATACAGTTTTCATGTCATTAAGGATTGCATATTTTGGTATTGATATTGATTCACTCATAGGGTCTTTGCATCGGAAATAAACACATTTATTCTAATTTAAAACCAGCTGCTGGTATGATTGGATTATGTTCTTCTCATATTATTTATGATGGTATAATACACTAAACCCCTAACGGCAGGGATTGTACTTGATTTTCATATGATGAAGACATAAATCTCACAATCAGTTTGATTGAGGTCTGGAGCTGCAATGTCAGTAACTGCTAGTAGTCCTTTGTTGATTTATGTATCATTGTCATTTTGCTAGTTTTTTTTTCTTACCTAATCTCACATCAGACTCGGACTTCTCTTAAACTCAGTTGTACTGTGCTTATAACTATGTGTTTCTTTATTCTACATTATCTAGAGGTATAGGGGGAGGTTTTGGATCTCACAGAACATGTTTAACCCCGACGCATTTTTGCGCTTGTCCAAAGACTGGAGCCGCTGGTCTATGTTAGTCTTGTATGTTTTTTTTTAATTTTAGTTCATTTATTTGTTTTGGGGTCAAATGTGACGTCCATTTCCACTTAACTACACACTTTTATTTAGGGGCCAGCTGAGGACCATCTCCGGTTGCGGGATTTTCTGGCTGCGTTACAGACCCTTTGGTTGCCTTCGGCTGTTGTCTGCTCTTTAGTCGGGTTGTTGTCTCCATGTTCATTCTCAATTTTATTAGCTGTTATTGGCTTTTACAAACAATTTTAACCCCGCAACATTTTATTGTATTGTCATAAATTTGGCCGTTAGTTTACTCGTTTGAAATGTTTTAGATTTTCCATGTCGTGGTCTTTTAAACCGATTGACTGAAATAAATCAAGATATTTTACATATTTTAGCATGTTTACCTTTTATCTTTTAATACCTACATCCTAGTAGTAAAGCAGAAAGATAGAAACTGAAACATCAAATGTGACCAGATACAATATCTACAATAATGTGAATAATGTAACTTCAGTCGACTAATTGCTCTTAAATGATTTTTTTTCACACATTTTATGTGTTTTTCATTATATTATTTAAAGTTAGTCTTGAAGGGAAGACATATCTGAAACAAGTTCACAGTTCTTAGAGGTCAGGGGCATGGATGGGATGATTTTGCAAATATATTCTTCCATGATAAACAGAGACGGGGGCAGCTTTTTGAATTTTGAAAGGGGGCGTAATTGATACACCGCCGAACGAATCGAGGCGAAAAATCTTTTGGACGATTTAATACTAAAATGTATATATATCGTGATCAGACTTGATTTTTTTATTATCTTATTTTTTTTTGCCACTGGATAATCAGTTTTAATACCTAATGTGTGTGTGCGGGCTTCTTATCCTAGCTTCACAGCAAACCAACCGCCCTAAATGAACTTTCGTTGTTTTGACATTCAACTTAGTTATACGATATACAAAATGTATCATGCCCTATAGCGTGCAAGTTTGAAAAAATGTTTCAAGTTTACATAACATAGGATTGACTGGCTATAGAAATAATGTGTTATTTGTGGTTAATCTCAGGGTTTAATGATTGTAGGATGAAGAGAATGAAACATAATATTTTGTGTGTTATTTCTATGTAAAACCTTTAACACATTTGTGAAAGTAAATGGCATTAAAGGGACATGGCTTGACTTTAATCTGATTATTAAATGTTAACACAGCTATTACGATCAGCAAGATGAACCACTAACAAAATTGAAATGGTGGCTTAAGATTGCACTGAAAAAAAGGGGTTACAGAAGCAGACAAAATTTAAATTTAATTATTTACCAATTTTGAGTCAACTGATTAAGAAAACTTTTTCAGACCTCAAAAGTTTGACTGAAGGGACCAAGAATATGGTAGCTTTTCTACGTTGACGCTCACAAAAGTACCTGAAATTGCCTTAATGATGTTTTTAACGATATTCCAATGGTATAGTTTTAAACCCTTAGTTACTGGATTCATGTGCAGGATGTTGTGTGTGTTCGATATACGGCTAGGCCAAACCAAACTAAAAAGAGCATAGACTTGTGGGCTCAGATTCAGAATAAGTATATGTCCGATTGAGGTGATATATTTCACATTGTCGGCTAGCACATACAAATATCCCAGAATGGTACAGAGAAGAGTTCATTAATATCTAACTACAACATGTCCTGTATATGCATTTAATATTTGCCGCTGGACGTTAAACAACCACCAACCAATCAATCAATTTAAACAACTAACATACACGCTCATGAAAATCACAAAAGGTGTGTGCATGCCATTTAAGGTAGAAATAATGAGTCGATGATTCTAAGTTATTATATATGTCCATTCGAGATCATTCAAAGGAACATTTCTAACGTAATGTTGTTTTGAGGTGTGGCATCGTTTGTGCCAATCCTTTAATATTCAAACATTAATTTTTTTTTTAAATAAATTATTATTTTTATATTCATTTTATCATCTTCACTGATCATCTTACCTTTATTTGACTTCCAGTTGCATTTTGTAATTATACCATGATCTAAGGTTATCCAAAACATATTTTTTTTCAAATCTTAATACACAATGTATGTACTAATGCTTGTCTAACCGTTATCAATGTTACAACGTGTACAGACATTTAAAAAAAATATTCAATAAATATTTATATAAATATCCATAGCTGTGTGACGTACAGTGTCAAAAAATATGTTCAATCATATGAACAAGTACAAATGAGTCATTGAACATTTACAGCTATTACATTAATGCTAGCAAGACAAATCTTTGTTTGGCTTGCTTGCTTTGCTTGTATCGATGTTTGCTCAAGCATGGCAATTAAGATAGGCGGGGCTTCAGCTTGTATACATCATACTAAAATTTTATTGGACGTTATGTTTGAGGTTAAGGTCACTAAATTTTAAAACATCACAGGATGACAAATATAAAGCGCAATCGTAGAAATGGCAGCCAAAAAAATGTATTTTTTTTCTCTCGAAGATATACATTTTCATCACCAACTGAAAAGACTGCCGTCATTTACTTTAAGTAAAACCAAATAGCTATTCGAACACACCTACTCTGATTTTGTGATTCATTACATAGGTATTTCATTTGACCCATATATTTCATCTTTTAGAACTGTTCTTTGTTTATGTTATCAAGTCAACCTGTAGCTTTGCTATATGAAAATGATAGAATCTGAAGCGAGATGGTGTATCAAATATTCTTGCTTTGTACGTTTTCAAGACGAAATATTCATCTCAAACACACCCTAACATAAGAAGGTGCACTCTATTTTCTAATAAAAGGGATAAATTAAGTAGGGGGGAAATGACTTAATTCATCCCTTTTATTTATTATGTCCATTGTAATTGAATATTGCGCACTTTGGATTTTTATTTTTGTTGTAAACCTTCAAACTGATTATTTTTATTATGTTGGATGAAGAAAATGCATAACCTCCGATTTTTTTTAAATTACCACGGACGGAGAACATTTCAATCTATAAGTTCAGTTATTTCCATGTCTGCCCTTCCAATAGGTGACTCAAGAAAAAAAATCAAAAAATTGGTAACAATCGTAACAAAAAGAGAAAATCGAGTGCACCTTCTTATGTTAGTGTGTGTTTGAGATGAATAATTTGTCTTAAAAACGTACAAATCAATACATCATCTCGCTTCAGATCCTATCATTTTTATATAGCAAAGCTACAGCTTGACTTTATAACATTAACAAAGCACAGTACTAAAAGATGAAATATATGGGTCAAATAAAATATCTATGTAATGAATCACAAAATCAGAGTAGGTGTTTTCGAATAGCTATTTTGTTTTACTACAAGTACTTGACGGCAATCTTTTAAGATTGATGATGAAAATACATATCTTCGAGGGAAAAAAATGCATTTTTTTGGCTGCCATTTCTACGATTGCGCTTTATATTTGTCATCTTGTGATGTTTTAAAATTAAGTGTCCTTAACCTCAAACATAACGCCCAATAAAATTTAAGTATGATATATACAAGCTGAAGCCCCGCCTATCTTAATTGCCATGCTTGAGCAAACATTAAAACAAGCAAAGCAAGCAAGTCAAACAAAGATTTGTCTTGCTAGCATTAATGTAATAGCTGTAAAGTTCGTGTCGATATTGGTCATGGCAGTTACATAAATGGCCCTTTCCACAAGGGCTATTTACGCCTTCTTTCTGGTACGAATAGTGTATTATCATACCCTGAGAAGCATGTTTTTTCATTTATGTTGTTGATTTTCGAGAGGACTTGTGTGTATGGTATTTCATGTAACGTTAGGAGTATGACTTGTAAAAAGTCTATGCATTTAACACATAAACAGCCCAATAGACATATATACCCAGTATATCTATTTATTGTTATAGATTAAGATTATCATTATCCACTATTTCGTGGATGATAGGGAGGTACAGAGAAGTATAAATGCAAAAAGACTGTTTATGTAATTATCAAACCAATGGCCTGAGTCAAATACAAAAAAGATTTTAAAACAGTAAAATCTAAATCATCAATATTTCTAGTAATCACGTCAAGGGTGGACTTTTAAGTTTAAGTATAAGTGGGGTCAAGGTAATTACAGTAGTTCGCTAGCTTTCTGTCATATCGGACTAGAGCAGTAGTCGTGGATGGTGAAAGCTCCTCACATATTGATGTAGAGTCTGATTAGTATCCCCATATTCTGTACGTTGGGCTACATTATTTCTATTCTACATTAACGATATGCCATACGGGATTAAATCAACCGTCCGATTATTTGCAGACATTACAATAGACGTTACCTAATCAGCAGACAAAGATTAAAAAAAAAGATCTAGACAAACTTGGAATTTGGGAAAAGAAATGGAAATGTCCTTCCATCCGGACAAATGCAATGTGCTTACCATCAGCAGAAAAAAACAACAAAATTGCAACTTCATACAACTAACATAGCAACATTCTTTTAACAGTTATCAGTGCTAAATACACAGGCTTCACATTTACATCAGAACTAATATGGAATGACCATGTACACAACATCTATAATAAAGCGAATAAAACAATTGGATTCCTTAAAAGAAATCTAAATATAGGATCAACCACAGTAAAGAGAATGCCTACAAAACACTAGTACTCGACCAATTGTGGAATACGCATGTCCAGTATGGGATGATCAATTCCTTAAAATAGAAATTGACAGAATCGAGATGGTCCAAGGAAGACATGTTATGTATCGAACAAACACCATACCAGCTCCAGTGTAAGCATGATACCCCGACACCTTAAATGGACATCTCTGGAGTAAAGACGAAAAGAAGCAAGACTTACAATGCTCTATAAAATAGAAAACAATAAAGTGGCCATATCAAATTGAGCGCGATAATACCACCAGAAAGACAGTATAGAAACATGTATGACAAATGCTTCAAACGACCATCGGCATCCAGTGATTATCATAATTCTTCCCAAGAACCACCCGGGTTTGGAATGCTCTCCCTCCTGGGGTTTTATCAGCTCCGTGAATGACAAAGGTGAATGATGTTAAAATAAATTTGGGGAAGGGGGTGGTTCTGTAAGCGCACCAAACCCATGGCAGTATAATCAGTTTGTTGATTGTGTTCATTATTTGGAAGAAGGAGAAGCAAATTGGCTTATAAATCAAATATACCAAAGTCCGACAATGCAATTCTATCAAATAAGAAAATGTGTAGAGAATATAAATGCTATTTGTATCCCGGATGCTCAATTTTGATAAACATATATTATAATGCATTTTTGTTTATCATCAATTGCATATTATATTGAACTATTGATGGTATATGATAAGCAGCAGACAGATCAAGTTGGGCTGTTGAATTCATGGGATATTGTGCTGACGGACACACTCGGGGATTGTCATCACTGGAGACTATTTTGGTTAATAAGTGTTATTGTGCTGTTTCAATGACATTTACTTAACATCTACTTCTTTCGTAAAATAGGTGGGGGAGGGGGAGAGATACCAGAGGGGCATTCAAACTCATAGATAGAAAATAAACTGACAACGCCATGGGTAAAAAAGAAAAAAAACAAACAGACATATAATATAGTACACAGGACACAACATAGAAAACTAAAGACTAAGCAATATGAAGAACCCCACCAAAAAACTGGGGGCGATCTTAGGTGCCCAAGAAGGGTAAGCAGGTCCTGCTCCACATGTAATATAATGCCATAAAGATATAAAAATATTGCATCAAATCAAATCTTTATTGCTCAAAGCATTTAGATTAGAAAAATGAGTTTAATGAAAATCGTAGCTGCTATATCTGTTTAAAATATAAAGTTTGAATTATGATAATATGTTATTAGCTAAATATACCAGGCATGTAAATACAAAACTAAAAAATACTTTAAAAACACCCCGTTTCATAGGACGGTGTCATCGGTGAGCTTACTATTTTTGAACCACACTTTCATGAAGACAACACGCCCAAGTACTTTACTTAGTTATGAATGAATATCTAAGTAAATGAATTACGAATACAAACAAGTTATATATAACCAGCCTTTGTACATTATTACCACACATTATTTAACCATGTTTACTAAATCTAAAAGTCTTTAACCGAATTATATATATGTTACCTTGACCCATTTCTAGACCAGCATTTGTTTAATAGTAACCTATCACAGGATATTGACCCACTCTTCATTTGAATCGGTCGAGCTTACACAAATGGATATCGACCTCGGATATATGATACTTGAACAGCTAACTATGTTTTTCGTTGTCGTGCGCTTTTTGATAGCGGTTTTGGGGATATGAGATTTTTTTGTTGAAATAAACCAACTGAAAATTAAAAAAAACAGGATAAGATTGCAATATGGACGTTTGAATTTGAATCATGCTGATGTACTGTTTTCCAGATACATTTCATATAAGTAGAATATTTTTTATATTCAAAATTGCTTCAAACTGAGAGTAGATGCTAGTTTAGTTTCGGGTGTGCCCTTCTTTGCTGGCTTGTATGTCGGTTATGACTTGACACGACAAAACAAATTTAAATAAAATTGAAAGATAGACGGGGCCTTACAATTTTTTTTTTAGGAAAAACTTACACCTACCATATAGAGATGAATTGAATGAAACTATATTAAAAATATTGCTATACCCTATTGCAAAATGTCCACCGCTACTGCGAAAACGAGGAATTCAACTGTTTGTGCAGGTTCAACATAAGTTGTTTGAAAGTTTCTTGTAATTTCAATTTTAAAGGAATTATTGGCCCAATTCACGCACATATTTACCACTAAAATAACGAGGTCCAATTTGTTAGCCTGTCTGACGTAAAACATTACTTGTCGAGAACTAAACATGAGACATTCGAATTTATAAGCCGACCTAGCAGACGAAATGCATATTCCGTCCGCTGCTAATGGCGGATCCAGTTTTCCACCGACTGTCTAAGAAAGGGCCCGCTCCAGTCATGCCTCAGTAATTCCCGATATATTCAACCATTTTTCCTACAAAAGGGGAAACCCTGTGCAATCGAAATCCGGCTCTGTCCCTTCTGTCCTTTTTGCCCCAACTACCTCCTGCCAGAAAATCTGTTAGTCGTCCTGCATTTGGTTATTTGTGCGATGGTCGCACGGGTATTTGGAGTGTTACTTAATTTAAATACGACTTATATTTTGAAAAAGAAAAGCTACTAACATCTGATATACAGATGATCATGTGTTGGAATGTAAATACATTTGTTTACATGAATTTTTCAAAGAACGAAATGACGTCACGAACAGAAAAAAAATAATCAGATAAAGACAATTAAAATGCAAAACATCTAAATCTTTCAATGGCATGATATATGTTAGCCCCGGAGTCTAGTGGACTGAAGTTATCTTGCTAACGCTGTCTTATTTTAAGTGTACATATTGGTAAGCTATGCATATTTCGTGGCATTTTATGGCGTCAGCGCTTTTGCTTTCTGCTGAGGGTCGTACGATTACCTGTAGTTGTTATCTGGTGAAGAGCTGCTCATCTCATTGGAAAGCATACCATGTATCCATGGTATCTTCTTATTTCTATATTTGTACAAATAATCAAGTTAGAAAATAACTTTAAATATTTTAGTTTAATGCAAAAAAATATTTCATTTTATGTAATCGTTATATTTGTATTTTATACCTGGATAAAATATGGAGAAGTTATGATTTACCATACCTTGATTCATTCCTTTTATTTCAACGAGAATAAAATTAAACAACTTACCCATTTAAGAGATAATTTACTGATCTGTTGTATAGTAGAAACAATTTACTATCAGTTCAGTACAGAACAACATACTGTCATGACTTAGTTATCGACCAATATTTATGTTATCACGAGGAAATACACTGATATGAAGTAGAGGCCTTGAGGAGGCAAATCAACGCAGACTATAAATACATTTCTTGGTTTTTAATTATAACGACGTATTCCCGTTTTATTTCATTCATCATGTATGTGTACAATATCATTTTCAGAAGAGACGACATCGTTCTGAATTGGAACATGGTCATTGAGGTTGCACTTTTGTAAATATATTTATTTATTTATTTATTTATTTATTAATGAAATGCACATTTATACCCCTGGGGGTTGAAGGCATATACAAACAATACAATACAATATACACAATATAAAAATTAACATATCAACTCTTTTTACTCCGGAAACTCGTTCACTTTGAACTTTCTAACACAACCTTATCCTTGTATGGAAAGTTCACACGCACTTCTTTTTTTGCAAAGGATTGTGTATATTTTCAACATTTTTATGCCTAGAACGTTTACGATTTACATTCACTATTTAGATTTAATGCTCAACATAATATTATGTTTAAGCCTTCTACTTTAGTCTTCCTGCTTATTTAATTTGATCGGTATCAAACTGTTTTACTGTTGAATTTTCCAAGTATTAATATATGTTAAATATGGACATCAAATCTGAGGGTAAGGCTCATGAGTAAAGTAACCAAAAACAAACTATAGTCACCTTTTAGACATGATGGCTCGATGGGTCAATATTTAAAGTGATACTGTGACCAGGTTGTTCAATTTGAGAAACATTTCGCAAAATAGTAGATGGGGATAATTAAGGTTCTAAGTCAATAGTTTATTTGTCGAGTACCAAATTGTAATTTTCATGTCAATTTGAAATTGTAGTAAAATCGTGTAAAAGATATATTTTACAATACTGTTCAGCATAATTATTGTAGCATACGCGACAAATGTATTACTTTGGGATACCACACGGCTTATTGTGTTAATAACTTTATAGTGAAGAAAAAGGTAAAACATGCTATACAGACTGTCAACAAAGTGAGAGGTCTAGCGCTATAAAACCAGGTTTAATCCACCTTTTTCTACATTTAAAATGCCTGTACCAAGTCAGGAATATGACAGTTCTTGTTATTTCGTTTTTGATGTGTTTTGTCATTTGATTTTGCCATGTGATTAGGGACTTTCCGATTTGATTTTCCTCTCGAGTTCAGTATTTTTGTGATTTTACTTTTTACAGAGGAACACATGATAAGTATTCTAGAGTTTCTTATTGACAACATATTTGTTGAATTTGGAGGACTATTTCAACAAAACGTCGGCATTCCTATGGGAACTGTTCGCTAATCCTTGTTGGTCTCTTCGTATTTCTGCGTGAGTTCCTACAGGCACTTGTAAAAAAAAAGAAGATCAAAGTAGCCAGATCATTTCAGTTGACATTCAGATATATTGCTGTTTATATTAACAATCCAAATTTTTCTTATCGAATCCATTAAAATATTCTACAAGAACTAGAAATTAAAGAAACAGACACGGCTTCCTTCACTTATGCCTCAAATTTGACATACGCAGTCATTTTAGTTCCAGAATTTATAACAAACGAGACGATTTTGAATTTTGAACTAATCAAATTATTTCCCCCAACTATAAGCAGCTTTATATACCAACTTCACCTGCACATGGGATATATATTTCCAATATTATTCGGAATATTCAAGAGCTTGGAACTGCTACTCGGACTATGTATACGTCATACTTTGCTGAGTAGAAATTTGATAAACAAAGCGTATGCCTAAGAACGTCTCGTCCTCTTTCTAAAAAATAATGACGTGGCTCCGTACTTATAAATCACGTCATGGTCCTATGATTATTTTCTTTCAATGGTGTTGAACTTTGTCTATCTATATGCCTTGTGCGTTTCTTTGTTACGTAAGACGTTGCTCTGTACTTATACATCCCAGTCACATTGCGCTATGGTTATTTTTTCTATTCCTTTCATTGTTGCTTCTGTGCTTTGTCTATACGTCCTTTTTTTATTTCTTTCTTACATATTTGTTTGTTTATATAGTGATGAAGATTATAACAATTATGATGTCTGCTGTACCCTAATTGTTGACCATTTTTTACATATGAAAATGCCTTAACCAAGTCAGGAATATGCCATTTGTTATCCATTAGTTTGATGTGTTGTGCTTTTGATATTGCCATATGATTATGGACTTTCCTTTTTTGAATTTTACTCGGAGTTCAGTATTCTTGTGATTTTACTTTTTACCACTCAAGAAAGCGTTTCACTGCCGGTCGGAAGAAGACCGAGTGACCATATTACTATTCCCCAGTCAACCTAGGTGATTTATTTGATTTCATTCCACATCTTTTTTTAATTTTAAATTTTCAGTTACATTAGACCGGAAACAGAACCAATCATTATCATTTACTAGTATATGATTACGGATTTGGGTACACATTTCATTTTTTTCTCTCAAAAAATGTAAATTGTTTAACAAATGATACCACGCACACCTTATATTTCAGAAAGCTGTTCATTCAGTTTACATCAGTTTTTGGGCCTCAGTGCTCTTAATCTTCGCGCCTTAATTAGTCTTCGACTTTTTTAAATTCAGGCGTCACTAATAAATCTTAAAAAGTTTAATAAAAGTCTCGTGTACACTATTTTATTCCCGGTATCAATGATAAGTTTATTTTCTTCTTTAATATTCAGTTGAACTCTCTTTATTTTCGTTTCTCCGTCGTTTATTTGGAAAACACATCTTATACCATTTAGGACAACATTTTGTTGAAAAACTGAAGTCTCTACTCAATTCAATGACGCGTTGTGTTTGTTTAAGGTCTTCTTTCGACTGACAGTAAAGCTCTTTTCAAGATATTGCGTTCGTTTGGCTGTTCGGGATGTACAAGTACGCAGCCATGTCCAGTCAGATGGACTTTTAAATCGGTGCTGTCACTCTGTTTGCACGCTAAAATCCTATGCAACAACTTTCTGAGAGGTCCGCACTTTGTCTGTTGGTAAAAAATAATGTGATTCGTTCTTGTATACCCTGTTTTAAAAGTAGTCTTAATTTCACAGACCTTGTTCCAAGACAAACTTTACACTAATACCGACGTACTGTAATATAACCTCCTTGATAAGACTCATAAGTGACGCCCAGATAAAAATAGTTTAGTCTTAGATGCATGATTTTTTTTATTAGTTGTTAGTGGCTTTGAACTAGCTGTCAGATAACTGCGAGTTAAGCCTTTTTCAACTGATTTTTATAGTTCGTTCTTATGTTGTACTGTTATGCCACTGTCCCAGGTTAGGGGGAGGGTTGGGATCCCGCTAACATGTTTAACCCCGCCACATTATTTATGTATGTGCCTGTCCCAAATCAGGAGCCTGTAATTCAGTGGTTGTCGTTTGTTTATGCGTTACATATTTGGTTTTTGTTCATTTTATTTTATATAAATAAGGCCGTAAGTTTTCTCGTTTGAATTGTTTTACATTGTCTTATCGGGGCCTTTTATAGCTGACTATGCGGTATGGGCTTTGCTCATTGTTGAAGGCCGTACGGTGACCTATAGTTGTTAATGTCTGTGTCATTTTGGTGTCTTGTGGACAGTTGTCTCATTGGCAATCATACCACATCTTCCTTTTTATATAAAGCCAAACAAGTACAACGAAGAAGAGCATTGAAGTCCCAAAATTCCCAAAAGTTGTGCCAAATACGACTAAGGTAATCTATTCCTCGGATAAGAAAATCCTTAGTTTTTTTCGAAAAATTTAAAGTTTTGTAACAGGAAATTTATAAAAATAACCATATAATTGATATTCATGTCAACACCCAACATTAAAAATCATATATATATATATATATATATATATATATATATATATATATATATATATATATATATATATATATATATATATACACAGGCTGATTTTGTAAGTAGGGAGGGAATATTAAACGTTTGAAAAGAAGGTTCACAGAACGGAGTCTTGGTCTATGCAATGTTAGTTAAAGAATTGTTTTCGAATGGTCTGCGTGGTGTGTTCAATCATTCTAAGTTAGTTGAGGGGGATAGGAGGGGTCCTGGTCCCGAAATCCCGGGCTTGGAAAAAAGAAATCCCGAAATCCCGTGCTTAAAAACACAAAATCCCGAGGTCCCGAAATTCGCAAAAAAGCCTGAATTCCCGGATCCCGAAAGGGTCAGTCCCGAAATCCCGAGCTTATTAAATAGAAGAACAATAGATTTGTTCTGTTTTTGAGATATGCTTAATCGTTCAAATGACTTATCAAAATAAATTCTTTTTTTTGTGCCTTTTTGTACAAGGAAAGTATTCCTTCATTCTATAAAGTTTGTAGCATTACTAGAACCTCTGTCATTTATTTAACTTTTCATACTCACAAGCACTTTTTTTGCATGTTTTAAGCTGTCGTGATTTGGGATTGTTTTTTTTTTTGCAAAAATATGAAAAAAATTCCGGTGCATTCAAAAATCATGAATATATATATATTTTTTTTTAAATATGGCTGAAAAGCATCGTCTCATTTCTTCTTTTTGCTACGAAATTGATATAAAAAAAGAGAGCTGGTTCTTTGAACTAAATACATTGTCACCAATTTCTAAAGCAGTTTTATTCATTCCAAATGAGAACTAAAAAAAGTTTGTAAGTCGCCTTTACAATTTTATTTTTCGTTTGACTATTTCAATATCAAGGTAAGACATTTTAGTAGCAGGACATTCACATTAAAATTAAATTCATATTTCTAAATAGAAATATTTGTTTTCTTTTCGTACACAGTACATGGAATTACACAATAAGTTTTGAAATATTTTTATTCTTTTCGTTTATAGTACATGGAATTTCACGATAAGTTTTGAAATATGTGTTTTCTTTTCGTACATAGAACATGGAATTTCACATTAAGTTTTATATATTCCGCACCGTATCTTAATTTCTAAAGTAACGAGTGGTGGCATCCTTAACTTATAATTATAAAGTAGAAACTGTAAAAAGGTGAAATCTTTGCTTAAATGTCCGTTTTAACGGTCATTGACATAACATCATATTAGAGATGGAACACTGGGAATGTCTTAAGACAATGCATGCAGATCTTAATCCGGATGAAAACAGATCTTTCACTCTACTCTGTTAGCTGTTTGCTAGTGACGTGTATTCTTTTACAAGTGCCACGGTAAAAGAGATAATGGCGGTGAATTTTCAATGAACTCTATTAAAAAAATCAAAATCTGTTGAAATTTGATTCAGAATACTAAAAATTCTACTGCATATGCTTTAAACTTTTATCAACAATTTTGCATGTTACAAAGTTTTTTTTTTTTTTTTTTTTTTTTTTTTTTTTTTTTTTTTTTAATATTTCAGAGCTATAATTAGTTATCAAAAGTACCAGGATTATAATTTTATACGCCAGACGCGCGTTTCGTCTACATAAGACTCATCAGTGACGCTCAAATCAAAACAGTTAAAAAGCCAAACAAATACAAAGTTGAAGAGCATTGAGGACCCAAAATTCCAAAAAAGTTGTGCCAAATACGGCTAAGGTAATCTACTCCTGGGGTAAGAAAATCCTTAGTTTTTCGAAAAATTCAAAGTTTTGTAAACAGAAAATTTATAAAAATGACCACATAATTGATATTCATGTCAACACCGAAGTGCTGACTACCGGGCTGGTGATACCCTCGGGGACGAAACGTCCACCAGCAGTGGCATCGACCCAGTGGTGTAAATAGTTATCAAAAGTACCAGGATTATAATTTTATACGCCAGACGCGCGTTTCGTCTACATAAGACTCATCAGTGACGCTCAAATCAAAACAGTTAAAAAGCCAAACAAATACAAAGTTGAAGAGCATTGAGGACCCAAAATTCCAAAAAAGTTGTGCCAAATACGGCTAAGGTAATCTACTCCTGGGGTAAGAAAATCCTTAGTTTTTCGAAAAATTCAAAGTTTTGTAAACAGAAAATTTATAAAAATGACCACTATAATAAGTTACTATTGCCGGAATGCGAATTTTAAATGTTTTTGTACAGTAGAAATATATATTTGTAAAATTATGTTTCGATAGACGTATGGGGTTTTATTTATAAAAATGACCACAATAATAAGTTACTATTGCCGGAATGCGAATTTTAAATGTTTTTGTACAGTAGAAATATATATTTGTAAAATTATGTTTCGATAGACGTATGGGGTTTTATTTGAGAATATCCATATTCATTTTCTGGGCAAATACGCCATCGTCACCATTGCGTTTGGGCCATCCGCATGCATTTAAAATCCTGTTAGAAATAATCCTTAATATTGTTAGTATTTCAGTCAAGGCACACACATGGAGTTGTAATACAATAGATCAAAATTAAGATTTTAATACAGAGATTCTGAAAATGTTCCTTCTGTGAAAAAAATTTCAGAATATTGAGCTGATTTTTATCAGATTGTATATATCTATCACCCATTGGTTGACAATTATATGACGGCAAAGATGTTGAAACAAAACACTAAAAAAAACACCAAAAAAAACCCAACTTTACAAAGGAAACCAATTTGAACAAGTTAAATAGATATTTTTATTTTAATTTCAGATCTTAAATAAAATTGAGAATGGAAATGGGGAATGTGTCAAAGAGACAACAACCCGACCAATTAAAAAACAACAGCAGAGGGTCACCAACAGGTCTTCAATGTAGCGAGAAATTCCCGCACCCGGAGGCGTCCTTCAGGTGGCCCCTTAACAAATATATACTGGTCCAGTGATAATGAACGCCATACTAATTTCCAAATTGTACACAAGAAACTAAAATTAAAATAATACATAGCCCGTTTGTCTTGGATTAGATGGGATAATCTTGGAGTTCATCGTAGACCAAATCTAGAGGACCTTTCTTGATGAATCGACTATACCACTTTGCCACTGTGTTGCTATTTATATATTTTATTTTTCGTTTTTGTTTTGTAATAAATATAGGTTTTAAACATATGTACGCAGTCGCATTATCATCGACCCCGTTCTCAATTACGACAAAGAACGCTAATATGGAAGTCAATAAGACGGCAAACACGACTAAAAAGAACAAAAAAGACCAACACAACAACATAAGGTCAACATACAGTCTTCGTCTATAGACAAATATATGAACCGTGAACATGACGAGCCCTAACAAGATAGTCGAGAAAAGCTTAAATAAATTGAAGAGACTAGAAAATATCTGCCAAAAAAATCAAACTCTTTAATGTCACGAAATACGTTATAATTAACTAAAACATTACAATTGACTTAAACAACCAATAATTATATGCCAAACTTGGTATAGGCACCGGCCATATGTTATGGGTTTCAGCAAGTTCTTTTCAGAACGGATAAATTCATTCTTAAGTATGAATAGTAGAATAAGTAAGAGTTCAGTATGTGGATTAAAAATTGAAAATTGAAAATTCAGTGCAAAACAAGGAAAAATTATAATCCAAATTCTGTATCAAAGCGCCTGTGAAATTTACCAACAAGATCTATTACAAACCAGTTTCATGTGTACACTTGTTTGTCTGTTTGTCTTTTTCATTTTTGCCATGGCGTTGTCAGTTTAATTTCGATTTATGAGTTTGACTGTTCCTTTGGTATATTTCGTCCCTCTTTACAATTTATAATAAAGTTTACATTCATGTGGAATCTTTGGTGGGTCTTTTAAAACATAAAAGTCTTCATATTTAAACTGTTTGATTATTTAAATGTTTATTGATAATTTTAAGTATAGAAATTGTATTGTCAAATTCAATAGCAGCTAGATGCCAATATTATTTTTTATTTTATTTTTTTGAAAAGGGGGGCGTACGTCACTTACCTGGACCCACCCATGCAAAATGCTATTGTTCTGCAAACTAAAAAACAAATTGATACTGATGAAAAAAAATAATCCTCATTTAATTTTTCTAGTGTCTTTGCACCTAAAATTTCACAATAAAACAGAAGTTGGCGTATTTTTCTCATATGGCTTTAGCAGGTCGTGACCACTACCTTATATGGAAATGCATAAATTAGCACACTTATGTTCTCGCACATGTAATTGTTTATTTACATGTGACGCAATTTATTTTTGCCTAGGTTTTTGACCAACCACTAAATGAGTAACAATGCATGATGGACTATTACGTGTTTACACTCAACCGAGAACACGTGTTATTTACTGAAATAAAACACATTTTTTTCGTGCAATGCGGGATTCACAATTTCGTTTAGTTTTTCATTTTGTGTATCCTCATTTATAGTTCGTAATACAAAGTATTCCCTCCATACTCAGATTAACGAAGAGTTGTTTCTATGCGAAGAAAAAAAGTTTTGAATTACCCGATATAAAGCCATTAATGTGTTTGATGATTGCACGGAGATTTCATGTATTCGTCCATCAGACAGCAACGAAACAACAGCGAAAAACACAATTACCCATGAGACAAACTTACTAGTGTAAAGTAATCCGTCGATAACAGCCGGTGCTAATATTCACAGGTACAGCAATTTCCGTATAGACAATTAAAGGCAAATGTGTGATCCTTTAATTTTGTGTTTGTAAAAAAGGCGAAGAAATATTTACATACACTTACAAAATCTAGTAAGTATTTATTTTTGTCACATTTCAGTATATGAGACTTCCAAACTGTTCCCTTTCTTTTGAAGGTAGTGAAGTCAGCAACTGTAGTTTCATTTTGTTTTCGTTTTTTAACGGGCTCGGACATTTGCCAAACTGAATAAAATCATTACAGCTGATTTCCTTATGCTTGCAAAGTAAAACTTTGGTTGGCTTGCTTGCTTTGTGTGTATAGTTGTTTATGCAAGCTTTGACACTAAGATTGACATCTTTAAACAATATATATAGGCATAGTTTAACTTGTATATTTTATATTTGAATTTAGTTGGTTGTTATCCTAATATGATTGTACAATATACAAACAAAGCAAGCAAGCTAACCAAAGTTTTGCTCTACATACATTAGGAAATAAGCTGTAATGATGTTATCCATATGTAAGTGCAACGAGGTGGAAAATTTCATATGTTTTGTGAAAATTGCAGCGTTGGATCTTATATAAAAAAGAAGAAGTGGTATGATTGCCAATGGGACAACTGTCCACAAGAGACCAAAATGACACAGAAATTAACATTTATAGGTCACCGTACGGCCTTCAACAATGAACAAAGCCCATCCCGCGTAGTCAGCTATAAAAGGCCCGATATGACAATATAAAACGATTCAAACGAGAAAACTAACGGCCTTAATTATATAAAAAAAATGACGAAAAACAAATATGTAACACATAAACAAACGACAACCATTAAAATACAGGCTCCTATATATACAAACTTATATACGTTTTTATTTATTAGATAGATTTCTTCTCCTTTTATATATTATATTGGGCCGGGGTTTTTTTTTTTTTTTTCTTTTGTTTGGATTGTTTTACACAAGTAATTTTTGGGTCATTTATAGCGTTCTTTTCGGCATTGAACCTATGACTGCTTACTTTACTAGATTATGTCTTTTTTGGAAAGATGTCTCATTTGGCCTTTTTAACTTTTTTTGGATTCGAGCGTCACTGATGAGTCTTTTGTAGACTAAACGCGCGTCTGGTCGTATATACAAAATTTAGTCCTGGTATCTATGATGAGTTTATTAGCACTCATACCTCATCTTCTTATTTCTATATACAAAGCACGTTTTAGAATAAAAATAATAAGTAATATGGCACCCACTGTGATCCAGACCGCGAGGCTTTAAATATTGGAGATATTTCACATACATCAACATGACAGCAGCCGAACGATAAAAAAACTCTGAGGTATATTTTGTGATAAAATTAGCAACAAACGGACTTTATCGATGGATGAAGCTATACAAAATGTATTGGACCCCCCCCTTTTTTTAACGATCAATGCATTTGAATGGGGACATGTCTTTGCCCCCCCCCCCACACTTTTTACCTGGGTTAGGACCCCCCTTTTTGAAATGGCTGGATCCGCCCAGCCGCTTTCATAACACTTATTTTTAGCATACTGAATATTATGATGTTCTTACTTTAAGTTCAGGTCCTGATAAAATTTTTACACATCCAGTACAGAAAGAAGTGTTTCAATGAAAGTTTTCGTGTTTTTTCTAGGCAGAAATGATTTAGGAATGACAGTATATACAGGTTTAAAAGAGCTCAAAAAATTTCATAGTGGACAGTGGTCATTTCATCTGAAATTCCAGTTGTTTCAGGTCGTAAAATTATTGCACAGGTACAATGCAAAACAATGGAAAAAAAAAACCTGTTCAACAACTTTAACAAGGCGAAAAAGAGAGTCGAATAGTGAGGCCCGTAAACAATACTTTTTTAATCTGAGCATGGAAATTGAAGATTATGTTATATATTTTACAATAATCACATTCGCAGAACAAAAACATATATTTTGAGAATCCCAGACACTATGTTAGTTGACAGTTCTTCCACTAATTCCACGTGTTTTCCGGTTGTAGTAAACTCGTAGTACTTAGCCCACAATGCATTGTAGCTCATTGAGTCGATTGGTCAGTTTTTCAAGGCCGTATTGGCCTTGTGTTTGGGAAATTACTATATAAATGCAAATATATTCTGACGTAAAGAAATCTAGAGTTCTCGACCTGTTTAGAAAGGTTAAACTTGTGTTTTGAACTTGAACAGATTTTACAATGATTTCTTTTGTTCTAATTTGTGAACACTTTTATCAAGAGGGAATTCATTTCAATTACTAGTTTCACTGAACTGGCTGTTATCACTTTGGTTGGAAAGTCTCTTGCAGAAGGTAGCTTTTATTCTTTCTTTAATGATAACATGTTAACAAATTAATGGAATAGTAATAGAAGTGTTGCACAAAATGAATGTCAAGTTTATTTTGGTGGCTGTCGAAAAAGAATTTATAAAAAGACAATCCAAAAAGAACATTCAAATTTCATAATTCAGTAATTCTGCTTTGAATTTGTTACACTACTATATTTTCCCCGGCGGGTCTACTCGACTGCACGCCGCATGCTTGTTTTTTTTTTTTTTTTGTGTAAATCGATTTAAAATAACACCATATTAATAAATAGAAATGAAAAAAGGTCTATAAAGTATTATGTAGTATAAACTATATTTAATACTTTACAGGATTGTATAGTTGAGTCTATCATTTTTCATGTACTGACATCATTTCAGGTTGGGAACAACCCCTCAAATGAGGAATAACCTCTCAATGTAATGACTATCCCTATTATGAGGGATACACTTCAAGTGATATAAAATTGTTTTTTTTTGTAAAAACCACTTAGTACAAATGAGCACATATTTATATTATTATATTATTTTAGGAAACTATACCCAAAGAACCATAGGTGGATCCAAAAGGGGGGGAGGCATTTCTTTGGAAAAAATAGGTTGATTATATAGTCACTGAAGCAAGCCCCCCTTAGGACAATCAACGGGCCCCCCTTATGAAAAGTTCTGGATCTGCCACTAAGAACTCTACATCTATCTGGTATTATATGGTCAAAACATGTCCAAGAATTTTTTCACAAATATAGTCCCTAGTGTTGACATTAATTTTTATACCCCTTCCAAATTTATTTCTCCATGTTTAATGCTTCAAATTGCAAGTAGGGGGGGGGGGGGGGTGAAATTACACTGTAAATTAATTTGGGTCCAGAATTTTAAAGGAAAGTAGTGATTTGGTCCAGCTGAAAAAGGTTTAACATTAGCACTTTGGAAGCTGTCAAAAGATTTCAAGACGCCCTAAACATAAAATTGTCCATATTTTGAGTAAGAGCCGATGAAGTTTTCTATAATTTTTATATAATTTGTCCCAAAAGTAGTACAACACACTGTAAAAGTTTCTTTGAGAAAGCGCAGGTGGGATTTTTTTTATTTTCATTTATGTTCTAAAAGAAATGCACTACGAAATAATTGTGTTCTCGGACCTAAGAGGTGAAATCTGTAAATATAGAATCTGTACTTTGGCAATTTCCCTTAATGATTTGATGGTGTCAATATGTCAAATAGCATGAACTAAAGGATTTAAACTTTTATTTTATAGAATTTCTGCTAAAATGGCAAATTTTGGCATTTTATGATCAAAATAGGCATTTTATAGCTTTTTCAATATTGATGCATAAATGGCATCCTGACTTTCTATCTGACAAGTTTTCATTTGTCAATATTTGTGTTTCTATGACTGTATCTAGTTCTTTTACTTATTTATGAACTCTGAATCTACAGGAAAGAAGATTATCTCAGACAAAATGTGAAAATGTGTTGTATAAATGACCCTTGTCTAACGCCCTGTTTGGATGAAGTCAAAAGTGGGGAGCTTGGTACATAAATTTTGAAGTCCATAATAAAAACCTCACTAAATTTGTATAAAAAGCACTTTACAATGTCTATTGTACCTGTTCCATTTTACATAATATGTTTCTTTTCTTCTGTAGGATAGCAAGTAAATATTTAAAGCCTGTTGAGAATAAATTGCATGCAAGTTTTTCCCTAAAAAGGCAAAAATCTTTGTATCAGACCATACTGTTTGTAAGAAAAGTTAATTGAAGAGTCTTTTTGTGCTCAGATTTGTTGGATCATGTCACATGAGTATAGAAATGATAAAAAAGACACAAATTTTTATTTCTTATAGTCTCAATATGCATTTTTTAATTTAAAAATGTGGCACGGTCTAAATTGACCCTTAATTTTTTCAATTCTTACTTGGCCTAAGACCCTTTTAAACTAATATGATATGTTATTTGTATCTTTTCTTTCCATTTAAAGTACTTTCCATACATATGTAAGGATTATTTATAACCAAAAAGCGTCACAAATTTAAAATTGCTGGAAAATATTACATCTTAATGTAAGGCCCCCCTTCATTGAAAAACCTCAATTTTTAGGCGCAGGCTCATATAATTTTGACTTTTGAATAATTATACCAAGTCGGATAAATCAAATGAGTACTCTTTTGCTTTTGGTATATGATAAGTTATATATTAATGCATTTAAAAAGTATTTTTTTGCAATATTTTAATTTTTAAAACCCCAAATGTTGATAGTTGAAATTTTTCAATTTTAACGTCAAAATTTTACACTCAAAGATGAGTATAGAACTTAACTTATTGTATATAATATACATCCTATTGTCATGAAACTTTGTAAGCAGTGTTATAATTTATTAAGCTTTGGTCATACCAAGTTTTATTTAAAGATTTGTGTTCTAAAAACAATGCACTAGGAAATAATTGTGTTCTCGCACTTAAGAGTAAAATGTCACCCCATTGACTGATGGACAGTCCCTAATTTAAGGGATATCTCCACCTGGGAGGTGGCAACCTGTATATACATTTGTGTAGGTCCTGCCAAAAACATGAATGATACAACAAAATTATATTTTATGGTCACTATGGAAATGTGCTACATGCACAATATGTGAGATAAGCTAAGAATTATTTTGAATTAATAAACTTGGCATGTTTTTTTTTCCTTATATGCTCTCTCTGTAAAAATGTCAAGCAAGCTATAGTTATAAAATTATAAATAAAACTAATGAAAAGGAACATTAATTACTAAAATATCAAGGCACACTGGTCATCAACAAAAATAACTTTTCAGGAGAACTTCATGAGAGAAAGTTTTAAACATTTTCCTTGTTTAATTTGGTGCAATGAAAGACCAAGTGTATTTCATCTTTTACTTCACCTAATCCACACTGGAAAATGAAAAAAGAATGAAATTTCAGCATGAAAATTTCAAAGAATTAAGTCTGTCAATAAACCAATAAGTTAAAAATTCTTGCCTTATTAAAACTGAAATTATTTTATATTTCACAAAAGTAAACACTTTCCTGAAAGAAATTCTTTTTGTCTGATAATATAAACCACTTGAATTTCAATAATAGAGTAAACTTATTTACACAGCTGGAGTTTCTGTGCAGAAAAAAGTACTTTTTTTTTAAAAGAAACCTGCGTCTTCAAATTTATAAAACCAAAATTTTAATTAAACTGATAATGCAATATCTTTAAAGTGCTTCGTGGAAGACCACAATTTGGCACAATAAGCACTGACACCTCCGAATAATTTGGAAGATTTTTCAATGTCTTGATGACAATTAACATGGATGAAGAGCGAATCCCAATGATGGCAGTGCAATGCATTGGAGTGGTACCGCAATGATACTATTATGTTTTAATTGGTAACCTCAACCGAACATAAAACATTTATCAATATAATACAAAACTCTCACATGGGAGTAGCCACTTGCAAAAGGCAAGTGCATTTTTATTCAGGTAATAAGTACACGTAATTCATTTTATATCAATGAGAATTATGAAAATTGTCTCGTCTCTAACTAGCACTGCAACATCAATATTTGCGACTCTTCTTGGACTATCAACCTGTAATTATTTATTTGGAAAAAAGCATCTAGAGCACTTGACTGCAATGACTCAAATGACTTTAACTACTATCAAACCACCCGTGCATGAAATTCTACCCGCATACTTTATATAGCCAATCAAACAGAACTTTCTATAAATAGCATAAACACATGCCCCTTACCAAACAAAACAAACTAACATGGATATATGTACAACTTTGATAAATATAAGGGAGCTACCATTTGTTTTTTATGGGGGGCTAGGAGGAAAAATTTTGTCCTGCATTTTTTTTTTAAAAAGCTGTAATCTCTGTCCTCCCTTTTTATTTTTCACTGTTCGGTTCTGCCTTCTTTTTTTTTTAGTTTATCCTGACTTTTTTTACCTAAATTGTTGTCCTGACTTTTTTTTTTTGCAACTGTCTCATCCTGCCTTTTTTTTTACTCAAAACTCCTGTCCTGCCTATTTTTTTCAAATTTCATCCTAGCCCCCCCCCCCCATAAAAATTAAATGGTAGCTCCCTAATTATATTTGTTAACTATTTTATGCGCCACCTTCAATAAAAGAGGGGCATTATGATTTCTGGTCTGTGCGTCCGTTTTAGTTTGTCCGATTGTTTGTTCATTAGTCTGTCAAATTGTTCATCCGTCTGTTCGCTCATCGGTCCATCTGTTCATCCGTCCATCTGTCCCACTTCAGGTTAAAGTTTTTGGTCAAGGTAGTTTTTAATGGAGTTGAAGTCCAATCAACTAGTGAAACTTAGTACCCATGTTCCCCTTGATATTATATTTAATGCCAAATTAAAGTTTTGATCCCTAGTTCACCGTCCACTAAACATGGAAAATGATAGTACGAGTGGGGCATCCGTGTACTTTCAACACATTCTTGTTTTTGTTGAGCCTGCGACTTTTGTTGCAGAAAGCTCGACATAGGGATAGTGATCTGGCGGCCATGTTAGCTAACTTCTTTAAAGCTTTATGTTTTAGAAGGTGGAAGACCTGGATGCTTCATACTTTGTATATGGATGCCTAATGTTACAAAATTTCTGTCAGTCACTTGTCAAATGTCTTTGACCTAATGTTTATGGTTCAGTGACTACTTGAAAAAAAAATTAAGATTTTTTGTAATGTTAAATTCTCTCTTATTATAATTAAGTAATAGGATAACTATATTTGGTATGTGAGTACCTTGCAAGGTTCTCATGTCCGTCAGACAGTTTTCACTTGACCTTGACCTCATTTCATGGTTCAGTTAACAATGAAGTTTTGATGGTCAAGTCCATATCTCAGATACTATAAGCAATAGGTCTAGCATATTTAGTGTATGAAAGGACTGTAAGGTGTTTTTCTTATACTGTATGCAATAGGTCTACTATATTTGGTGTATGGAACAATTGTAAGGTGTACATGTCTAGATAACAGGTGTCATATGACCTTGTCCTCATTTTCATTGTCCTGTGATCAAAGTTAAGTTTTTCAGTTTTGGTCTTTTTTTCTAATACTATATGCAATAGGTCAACTATATTTGGTGTATGGAAATATTTTATGATCAATATGTCAGTCTTGCAGGTTTTATTTGACCTTGACCTCATGTTCACAGTTCATTGCTCATTGTTAAGTTTTTGTGTTTTAGTCTGTTTTTCTTTAACTATAAGTATAATAAAGCTTTATATTAAGGACTGTCAACATAATATTATTAAATGATTAGTAAAGAAGGCGAGACATTTCAGGGTGTGCACTCTTGTTGAAATTTTAACAACTTTCCTAAACTACCCTGGATTTTTACCAAACTTGGACAGAAGCTTGTTTATGATCATAAGATAGTATCAAGATGTAAATTTTGTTATAAAAATATCCTGTTTTTCCACATTTTACTTATAAATGGACTTTATCTAACATTACATACAGTCTGCAGATTAAGTTTTTTTTTAAACGTTTATTATTTATTAGATTCATAAAATATCCTGGATTTCTACCAAACTTAGAAGCTTCTTGCAATCAAAAGATAGTATTGAGAAAATATTTTAAAAATTCCCTGATTTGTGTTTAGCCTTCTATTTACAGAAAATATTAGGCGAGACACAGGGTTCCACTTACAAATTTTTTATATATTTTGAAAGAGAAAAAAAAGCTAAAGAAGCTAATTTTTTACAAGTTTTAAATTTTGTTTGATATTTTTGAACTTGTTTTGTTTTTGTTTCAGATTCCAGCACCAGGTAATTATTAATACTGTTTATCTATTTCCTTTTATATGGTTTCATGTGTATGGTTGTTTTCTTCCTTTATATTCTATTGGTTACTTTGAATAATTGATATGGAGGTTGGTTTGTCTATTTCTTTTTATTTGTTTATGTGTGTATTGTTGTGTGGAAAGACCTATCGGTTATCTTCTGAAAATTTTTCTTTTTTTTTTCTTCTGCCTAATTTTTTTCCTTAGCTGTTGTGTTGTTTCGCAAGATTTCGCTTAGATATTTGGAATATGATATCATACAGTTTGTACACTTTTGTAACTACTATTGCGTAACCAAATACTTTTCCATGTAAGAGTTATCTCCACGAACACTTTTTCTCTTGTTAATTCGAAAACATTGCAACTGTATAAGAATCCGACAAACTTATTTCTCCTATTTGCTCGTTATATCCTCAGGATGTTTCGTTTAATTTTGACCAAAGCTGTATAAAGATTCTATATGAGAGTTATTTCCCCTTTTGCATTTGATATAAGTGAAATGTATTTGTAACTGGAAAACCATAAGTGATAGAGGCCTAGGGTCATTTGATTTTAGATCCTTGGTCCATAAAAATGAATATGAAGTCAAGGTCATGTTCAAAATTTTGATTTTAGCTTGTTATCACTAACTTTCAGAAATCTTAGTTATAAGATATCAAGAAAACATTTTTAAGAATTATTAGTTGCGACATGTCCTAATACATAAATTTGAGTTGATAGGGTACAGTCATTTAATGAGAGTTTTCTCCCCTATAATATCTAAAATTACAGGTCTGGTTATATTTATCTCATTTATCATATATAATTAAAACATAGGGTCTTTTGATTTGAGGCCCTTGTTTCGGACCTTCTTACGTTCTATAATTTGACCTTTGCTTTTTATAACTCATGTGTATACATAATAAAGTCATGGGACTTTTTGCATTAGCTTGTAATCCATTTATCCTTGAAAAAAACAACTGTAAGTGACCTTTTCTAAACTGGAAGTATAACTATTTTTTTCACTTAATGTAAAGTATATAGAACCATATATTTTTGAAATCAGTGTCAAGTAAACTATCAAACAATACCGGAAGTGACATTTTTCAAATTAAAAATAATCTCCCTTCTTTTATATTTTTTTTGTATAGAAACCATATATTTTTGGAATCGGGGTACAATAAACTGGAATCGACATTCATAATCAAATTTTTTATATTTTAAAATTATCCTTATTTGTGGAAAGACTTTCAATTGTTCTCTCAATAATTGGTTTTTAATTTTCTTTATATTTTCTAATAAATAAATTTGGTGTATTTACTGTCTTCTGATTGGTTAAAATTATTAGTTTTATTTTCAATGTTGTCAATTTTGATGGTGACACGCCCACTCTGATGTTGAGTATTCATACGCCAACATGTGTGTACGTTGTTTTTGTTAATATAAAAAGTTCTTTGAGCCTTATTTTTGACAGAAATTTATTTATAATGAATGGCAATAATTTATTTTGATTTTATTGAACCATAAAACTAATTTTTGACTCTGCACATTTTACATAATCCGCTTCGCGGATTATTCAATGTGAAAAGTCAAAAATTAGTTTTATGGTTCAATAAATTCAAAATAGATAAAAGCCATTCATTAATAGCCTATAGAAAATATATAGTATAGCTAACTTCAAAGATTTGAAAGTGATGTATGTTTATCTATTTCATTTTATATGTTTTGATGTTTATCTGTTTCATTTTATATGTTTTCATATTTATGGTGTTTTTTTCTTTCCATTTTCTATAGGTTACTTCAAATAATTGAAAGTGAAGTATGGTAATCTATTTCATTTTATGTTTTAGATTACGTCCAGGATCAGACAGTGAGGTAAGTTTTGATAGGATTGTGTGCATGTTTGTATGCCTTTTGTCCAAGTTTCCTCTAGGTGTCGTCAAAGGATCCAAGGGAAAGGTATGTTAAGATAAGATTGTGTTTTTGTATGCCTTTTGTCCAAGTTTCCTCTAGGTGTCGTCAAAGGATCCAACGGAAAGGTATGTTAAGATAAGATTGTGTGTTTGCATGTATTTTTGTCCAAGTTTCCTCTAGGTGCCGTCAAAGGATCCAAGGGAAAGGTATGTTAAGATAAGATTGTGTGTTTGTATGTATTTTTGTCCAAGTTTCCTTTAGGTGCCGTCAAAGGATCCAAGGGAAAGGTATGTTAAGATAAGATTGTGTTTTTGTATGTATTTTTGTCCAAGTTTCCTCTAGGTGCCGTCAAAGGATCCAACGGAAAGGTATGTTAAGATAAGATTGTGTTTTTGTATGTATTTTTGTCCAAGTTTCCTCTAGGTGACGTCAAAGGATCCAAGGGAAAGGTATGTTAAGATAAGATTGTGTTTTTGTATGCCTTTTCCTCCAAATTTCCTCTAGGTGGCGTCAAAGGATCCAAGGGAAAGGTATATTAAGATAAGATTGTGTTTTTGTATGTATTTTTGTCAAAGTTTCCTCTAGGTGCCGTCAAAGGATCCAACGGAAAGGTATGTTAAGATAAGATTGTGTTTTTGTATGTATTTTTGTCCAAGTTTCCTCTAGGTGCCGTCAAAGGATCCAACGGAAAGGTATGTTAAGATAAGATTGTGTTTTTGTATGTATTTTTGTCCAAGTTTCCTCTAGGTGCCGTCAAAGGATCCAACGGAAAGGTATGTTAAGATAAGATTGTGTTTTTGTATGTATTTTTGTCCAAGTTTCCTCTAGGTGCCGTCAAAGGATCCAACGGAAAGGTATGTTCAGATAAGATTGTGTTTTTGTATGTATTTTTGTCCAAGTTTCCTCTAGGTGACGTCAAAGGATCCAAGGGAAAGGTATGTTAAGATAAGATTGTGTGTTTGTATGTATTTTTGTCCAAGTTTCCTCTAGGTGCCGTCAAAGGATCCAAGGGAAAGGTATGTTAAGATAAGATTGTGTTTTTGTATGTATTTTTGTCCAAGTTTCCTCTAGGCGCCGTCAAAGGATCCAAGGGAAAGGTATGTTAAGATAAGATTGTGTTTTTGTATGCCTTTTTCTCCAAATTTCCTCTAGGCGCTGTCATTTTAAGGATCCAAGGGAAAGGTATGTTAAGATAAGATTGTGTTTTTGTATGTATTTTTGTCCAAGTTTCCTCTAGGTGCCGTCAAAGGATCCAACGGAAAGGTATGTTAAGATAAGATTGTGTTTTTGTATGTATTTTTGTCCAAGTTTCCTCTAGGTGCCGTCAAAGGATCCAACGGAAAGGTATGTTAAGATAAGATTGTGTTTTTGTATGTATTTTTGTCCAAGTTTCCTCTAGGTGCCGTCAAAGGATCCAACGGAAAGGTATGTTAAGATAAGATTGTGTTTTTGTATGTATTTTTGTCCAAGTTTCCTCTAGGTGACGTCAAAGGATCCAAGGGAAAGGTATGTTAAGATAAGATTGTGTGTTTGTATGTATTTTTGTCCAAGTTTCCTCTAGGTGCCGTCAAAGGATCCAAGGGAAAGGTATGTTAAGATAAGATTGTGTTTTTGTATGTATTTTTGTCCAAGTTTCCTCTAGGTGCCGTCAAAGGATCCAACGGAAAGGTATGTTAAGATAAGATTGTGTTTTTGTATGTATTTTTGTCCAAGTTTCCTCTAGGTGACGTCAAAGGATCCAAGGGAAAGGTATGTTAAGATAAGATTGTGTGTTTGTATGTATTTTTGTCCAAGTTTCCTCTAGGTGCCGTCAAAGGATCCAAGGGAAAGGTATGTTAAGATAAGATTGTGTTTTTGTATGTATTTTTGTCCAAGTTTCCTCTAGGTGCCGTCAAAGGATCCAAGGGAAAGGTATGTTAAGATAAGATTGTGTTTTTGTATGCCTTTTTCTCCAAATTTCCTCTAGGTGGCGTCAAAGGATCCAAGGGAAAGGTATGTTAAGATAAGATTGTGTTTTTGTATGTATTTTTGTCCAAGTTTCCTCTAGGTGCTGTCAAAGGATCCAACGGAAAGGTATGTTAAGATAAGATTGTGTTTTTGTATGTATTTTTGTCCAAGTTTCCTCTAGGCGCCGTCAAAGGATCCAAGGGAAAGGTATGTTAAGATAAGATTGTGTTTTTGTATGCCTTTTTCTCCAAATTTCCTCTAGGCGCTGTCATTTTAAGGATCCAAGGGAAAGGTATGTTAAGATAAGATTGTGTTTTTGTATGTATTTTTGTCCAAGTTTCCTCTAGGTGCCGTCAAAGGATCCAACGGAAAGGTATGTTAAGATAAGATTGTGTTTTTGTATGTATTTTTGTCCAAATTTCCTCTAGGTGGCGTCAAAGGATCCAAGGGAAAGGTATGTTAAGATAAGATTGTGTTTTTGTATGCCTTTTTCTCCAAATTTCCTCTAGGTGGCGTCAAAGGATCCAAGGGAAAGGTATGTTAAGATAAGATTGTGTTTTTGTATGTATTTTTGTCAAAGTTTCCTCTAGGTGCCGTCAAAGGATCCAACGGAAAGGTATGTTAAGATAAGATTGTGTTTTTGTATGTATTTTTGTCCAAGTTTCCTCTAGGCGCCGTCAAAGGATCCAAGGGAAAGGTATGTTAAGATAAGATTGTGTTTTTGTATGCCTTTTTGTCCAAGTTTCCTCTAGGTGCCGTCAAAGGATCCAAGGGAAAGGTATGTTAAGATAAGATTGTGTTTTTGTATGTATTTTTGTCCAAGTTTCCTCTAGGTGCCGTCAAAGGATCCAACGGAAAGGTATGTTAAGATAAGATTGTGTTTTTGTATGTATTTTTGTCCAAGTTTCCTCTAGGTGACGTCAAAGGATCCAAGGGAAAGGTATGTTCAGATAAGATTGTGTGTTTGTATGTATTTTTGTCCAAGTTTCCTCTAGGTGCCGTCAAAGGATCCAAGGGAAAGGTATGTTAAGATAAGATTGTGTTTTTGTATGTATTTTTGTCCAAGTTTCCTCTAGGTGCCGTCAAAGGATCCAAGGGAAAGGTATGTTAAGATAAGATTGTGTTTTTGTATGCCTTTTTCTCCAAATTTCCTCTAGGTGGCATCAAAGGATCCAAGGGAAAGGTATGTTAAGATAAGATTGTGTTTTTGTATGTATTTTTGTCCAAGTTTCCTCTAGGTGCTGTCAAAGGATCCAACGGAAAGGTATGTTAAGATAAGATTGTGTTTTTGTATGTATTTTTGTCCAAGTTTCCTCTAGGCGCCGTCAAAGGATCCAAGGGAAAGGTATGTTAAGATAAGATTGTGTTTTTGTATGCCTTTTTCTCCAAATTTCCTCTAGGCGCCGTCATTTTAAGGATCCAAGGGAAAGGTATGTTAAGATAAGATTGTGTTTTTATATGCCTTTTTCTCCAAATTTCCTCTAGGTGGCGTCAAAGGATCCAAGGGAAAGGTATGTTAAGATAAGATTGTGTTTTTGTATGCCTTTTTCTCCAAATTTTTTCTAGGTGGCGTCAAAGGATCCAAGGGAAAGGTATGTTAAGATAAGATTGTGTTTTTGGATGTATTTTTGTCCAAGTTTCCTCTAGGTGCTGTCAAAGGATCCAACGGAAAGGTATGTTAAGATAAGATTGTGTTTTTGTATGTATTTTTGTCCAAGTTTCCTCTAGGCGCCGTCAAAGGATCCAAGGGAAAGGTATGTTAAGATAAGATTGTGTTTTTGTATGCCTTTTTCTCCAAATTTCCTCTAGGCGCCGTCATTTTAAGGATCCAAAGGAAAGGTATGTTAAGATAAGATTGTGTTTTTATATGCCTTTTTCTCCAAATTTCCTCTAGGTGGCATCAAAGGATCCAAGGGAAAGGTATGTTAAGATAAGATTGTGTTTTTGTATGTATTTTTGTCCAAGTTTCCTCTAGGTGCCGTCAAAGGATCCAACGGAAAGGTATGTTAAGATAAGATTGTGTTTTTGTATGTATTTTTGTCCAAGTTTCCTCTAGGTGCCGTCAAAGGATCCAACGGAAAGGTATGTTAAGATAAGATTGTGTTTTTGTATGTATTTTTGTCCAAATTTCCTCTAGGTGGCGTCAAAGGATCCAAGGGAAAGGTATGTTAAGATAAGATTGTGTTTTTGTATGCCTTTTTCTCCAAATTTCCTCTAGGTGGCGTCAAAGGATCCAACGGAAAGGTATGTTAAGATAAGATTGTGTTTTTGTATGTATTTTTTTCAAAGTTTCCTCTAGGTGCTGTCAAAGGATCCAACGGAAAGGTATGTTAAGATAAGATTGTGTTTTTGTATGTATTTTTGTCCAAGTTTCCTCTAGGCGCCGTCAAAGGATCCAAGGGAAAGGTATGTTAAGATAAGATTGTGTTTTTGTATGCCTTTTTCTCCAAATTTCCTCTAGGCGCCGTCATTTTAAGGATCCAAGGGAAAGGTATGTTAAGATAAGATTGTGTTTTTATATGCCTTTTTCTCCAAATTTCCTCTAGGTGGCGTCAAAGGATCCAAGGGAAAGGTATGTTAAGATAAGATTGTGTTTTTGTATGTATTTTTGTCCAAGTTTCCTCTAGGTGCCGTCAAAGGATCCAACGGAAAGGTATGTTAAGATAAGATTGTGTTTTTGTATGTATTTTTGTCCAAATTTCCTCTAAGTGGCGTCAAAGGATCCAAGGGAAAGGTATGTTAAGATAAGATTGTGTTTTTGTATGCCTTTTTGTCCAAATTTCCTCTAGGTGGCGTCAAAGGATCCAACGGAAAGGTATGTTAAGATAAGATTGTGTTTTTGTATGTATTTTTGTCCAAGTTTCCTCTAGGTGCCGTCAAAGGATCCAACGGAAAGGTATGTTAAGATAAGATTGTGTTTTTGTATGTATTTTTGTCCAAGTTTCCTCTAGGCGCCGTCAAAGGATCCAAGGGAAAGGTATGTTAAGATAAGATTGTGTTTTTGTATGCCTTTTTGTCCAAGTTTCCTCTAGGTGCCGTCAAAGGATCCAAGGGAAAGGTATGTTAAGATAAGATTGTGTTTTTGTATGTATTTTTGTCCAAGTTTCCTCTAGGTGCCGTCAAAGGATCCAACGGAAAGGTATGTTAAGATAAGATTGTGTTTTTGTATGTATTTTTGTCCAAGTTTCCTCTAGGTGACGTCAAAGGATCCAAGGGAAAGGTATGTTAAGATAAGATTGTGTGTTTGTATGTATTTTTGTCCAAGTTTCCTCTAGGTGCCGTCAAAGGATCCAAGGGAAAGGTATGTTAAGATAAGATTGTGTTTTTGTATGTATTTTTGTCCAAGTTTCCTCTAGGTGCCGTCAAAGGATCCAAGGGAAAGGTATGTTAAGATAAGATTGTGTTTTTGTATGCCTTTTTCTCCAAATTTCCTCTAGGTGGCGTCAAAGGATCCAAGGGAAAGGTATGTTAAGATAAGATTGTGTTTTTGTATGTATTTTTGTCCAAGTTTCCTCTAGGTGCTGTCAAAGGATCCAACGGAAAGGTATGTTAAGATAAGATTGTGTTTTATATGTATTTTTGTCCAAGTTTCCTCTAGGCGCCGTCAAAGGATCCAAGGGAAAGGTATGTTAAGATAAGATTGTGTTTTTGTATGCCTTTTTCTCCAAATTTCCTCTAGGCGCTGTCATTTTAAGGATCCAAGGGAAAGGTATGTTAAGATAAGATTGTGTTTTTATATGCCTTTTTCTCCAAATTTCCTCTAGGTGGCATCAAAGGATCCAAGGGAAAGGTATGTTAAGATAAGATTGTGTTTTTGTATGTATTTTTGTCCAAGTTTCCTCTAGGTGCTGTCAAAGGATCCAAGGGAAAGGTATGTTAAGATAAGATTGTGTTTTTGTATGTATTTTTGTCCAAGTTTCCTCTAGGTGCTGTCAAAGGATCCAACGGAAAGGTATGTTAAGATAAGATAGTGTTTTTGTATGTATTTTTGTCCATGTTTCCTCTAGGTGCCGTCAAAGGATCCAAGGGAAAAGTATGTTAAGATAAGATTGTGTTTTTGTATGCATTTTTGTCCAAGTTTCCTCTAGGTGCCGTCAAAGGATCCAACGGAAAGGTATGTTAAGATAAGATTGTGTGTTTGTATGCATTTTTGTCCAAATTTCCTCTAGGTGGCATCAAAGGATCAGACAGTAGGTATGTTAAGATAAGATTGTGTGTTTGTATGCCTTTTTCTCCAAATTTCCTTTAGGTGGCATCAAAGGATCAGACAGCAGGTATCTTAAGATAAGATTGTGTGTATGTTTGTATGTCTTTTTGTCCAAGTTTCCTCTAGGTGCCGTCAAAGGATCAAACGGAAAGGTATGTTAAGATAAGATTGTGTGTTTGTATGCACTTTTGTCCAAATTTCCTTTAGGTGGTGTCAAAAGGTCAGACGGACAGGTATGTTAAGATAAGATTGTGTGTTTGTATGCATTTTCGTCCAAATTTCCTCTAGGTGGTGTCAAAAGATTGGAGGGACAGGTATGTTTAGATAAGATTATGTGTTTGTATGCATTTTTGTCCAAATTTCCTCTAGGTGGCGTCAAAGGATCAGACAGCAGGTATGTTAAGATAATATTTTGTGTTTGTATGCCTTTTTTTCCAAATTTCCTCTAGGTAGCGGCAAAGGATTAGACAGCAGGTATGTTTAAGATAAGATTGTGTGTTTGTATGCTTTTTTCTCCAAATTTCCTCTAGGTGGCGTCCAGGATGGTGTTTTTTTCTTTCTTTTTTCTATAGGTGTATGGTGTTTTTTCCCGGTTGACTTGTTGTCCACAAGGTTAAGTATATATTTTTTTTCAATTTACTAACTGTTGTCTCATAAATATTGAGATGATTTAAGTTTGTATTACAGATGAATGAGCACAGATGAAAGTTCAGTCCTACACCTGAAGGAAGATGGTTTCATTTTAGTTGCCAGATAATGATGATGTAAGTATTTGGTCATAACAATTGTATTTAAACTATTTTAAAAAAAAATTTAGGTAATAAAAATCAGTTTTTCCTTTGAAAGTCCACTTGAAATTTTATTACAAAATTGTCGTTAATTTCTTGTTAAAATTTATTCTCTAATGAAATATAATTCTAAAAGATTATTATTGTATTTGTAAATAGACTGATCCCCCCAATTTAGGATTTGAAATAAAACAGGCATCACATTAACTTCTAATTTAATTATTACAACAAATAGACTTAATTATTGACAATTTGGATATTTATATACATATTTATTTACATTTTAATTGGGAAAATATGACTTTGTTTAGATTGTTTGTTCAAAATGTATTCATCAGATTGTTTTGGTTAGCCACCACATTCTGATAATTATCTGCATACATTAATTTCAGAATTAATGATGTGATCATAATAAACCGTCTTCATAAAACTGATTAAAAGATAAAATGAAAATGGTTAATGAATTACAGGAAAAAAGAGCAAAGACACAGAAAATTGCGCCATTGACACAGATTTGGATAAGAAGCTTAAAGGAAGGTCCATGTTTCAGTCGAGATGGCAGATGAGTAGCAACTCCATGGAAGATGTTTGTTTAGATCTTAACCAAGTCCGAGGCTTTGCCATGTAAGCAATCAAGCAGCAAGGATAGCAGCTGGAATGAAGATTAATTATTACATTGATCTTCAAACAAGTCTGAGGCTTTGTCATGAAAGAAATAATGCAAGTATATTTAAGCCAATTAATTCTGTACATTATCAGGAAAAATGTGATAAAGTCTATAAGGAATATCTGTAAGGCAACACACATTTTTGTTATTTTGCACATTTACAACACACAAAAATAGATATTTATCAGTTTGATAAATGTTGTTCTGGTACAGGAATAAAATTTTATACCATGAAAAGTAAATCCTAATAGAATTTTTACTTCAAGGAAGACTAGTACAATAAACAGCAAGAATGTTTCTTTCATGGGGAGATAACTCACCTCACTATTACACAATCAGAATACAGAATAGATTAATAAAAATTTAGGCTGGCAATTTAACAAATTTGTTAAATATATAATTTGTGTCAATTTTAATTCCTTTTTAGGTTATAAAACAGTGCCAATGTTTTCATGAAGGGGAGTAAGACTTGTGGTATAAGATATCTTAAATACAAGTATGTATATAATTCATCTATTTAAACAAATTTTATCGTCATAAAACAAGTTTACAGGATAAAAACGTGCACTAGGCTTAAAGTTGAAAGAGGTCATATGGTTTTTTGTTGTTGACTAAAGGTTCTAAAATTTTAAATTGATCACACTGATGTTATTGTAAAGACTTGTATGCAGGCTTTGGCTAAACCACAAAATGAAGTACCAACAAAATTACAATTGTTCACCAAATAAGACGCTGAAAATGGCCCCGTTGATGTAGGTCAGGATATGAAGCTTGAAGGAATATATGTCTATTTCATTTATATTAACCAACAGAAGTCTTATAAATATAATTTAATTGATAATTTTAGTTTTTGTTCAAGAAGCCGGCCAGTCCAAGTTTCAGTCCAGATGGCAGATGAGTAGCAACTCCATGGAAGATGTTTACTTAAATCTTCAACCAAGTCCGAGGCTTTGCCATGTAAGCAATCAAATAGCAAGGATAGCAGCTGGAATGAAGATTGATAATTACATTGATCTTCAAACAAGTCTGAGGCTTTGTCATGAAAGAAATAATGCAAGTATATTTAAGCCAATTAATTCTGTACATTATCAGGAAAAATGTGATAAAGTCTATAAGGAATATCTGTAAGGCAACACACATTTTTGTTATTTTGCACATTTACAACACACAAAAATAGATATTTATCAGTTTGATAAATGTTGTTCTGGTACAGGAATAAAATTTTATACCATGAAAAGTAAATCCTAATAGAATTTTTACTTCAAGGAAGACTAGTACAATAAACAGCAAGAATGTTTCTTTCATGGGGAGATAACTCACCTCACTATTACACAATCAGAATACAGAATAGATTAATAAAAATTTAGGCTGGCAATTTAACAAATTTGTTAAATATATAATTTGTGTCAATTTTAATTCCTTTTTAGGTTATAAAACAGTGCCAATGTTTTCATGAAGGGGAGTAAGACTTGTGGTATAAGATATCTTAAATACAAGTATGTATATAATTCATCTATTTAAACAAATTTTATCGTCATAAAACAAGTTTACAGGATAAAAACGTGCACTAGGCTTAAAGTTGAAAGAGGTCATATGGTTTTTTGTTGTTGACTAAAGGTTCTAAATTTTTTAATTGATCACGCTGATGTTATTGTAAAGACTTGTATGCAGGCTTTGGCTAAACCACAAAATGAAGTACCAACAAAATTACAATTGTTCACCAAATAAGACGCTGAAAATGGCCCCGTTGATGTAGGTCAGGATATGAAGCTTGAAGGAATATATGTCTATTTCATTTATATTAACCAACAGAAGTCTTATAAATATAATTTAATTGATAATTTTAGTTTTTGTTCAAGAAACTGGCCAGTCCAAGTTTCAGTCCAGATGGCAGATGAGTAGCAACTCCATGGAAGATGTTTACTTAAATCTTCAACCAAGTCCGAGGCTTTGCCATGTAAGCAATCAAGCAGCAAGGATAGCAGCTGGAATGAAGATTAATAATTACATTGATCTTCAAACAAGTCTGAGGCTTTGTCATGAAAGAAATAATGCAAGTATAATTAAGCCAATTAATTCTGTACATTATCAGGGAAAATGTGATAAAGTCTATAAGGAATATCTATAAGGCAACACACATTTTTGTTATTTTGCACATTTACAACACACCAAAAAAGATATTTATCAGTTTGATAAATGTTTTTCCGGTACACGAATAAAATTTAATGCCATGAAAAGTAAATCCTGTTAGAATTTTTACTTCAAGGGAGACTAGTACAATAAACAGCAAGAATGTTTCTTTCAATGGGAGATAACTCACTATTACTCAATCAGAATACAGAATAGATTAATAAAAATTTAGGCTGGCAATTTAACAAATTTGTAAAATATATAATTTGTGTCAATTTTAATTCCTTTTTAGGTTATAAAACAGTGCCAATGTTTTCATGAAGGGGAGTAAGACTTGTGGTATAAGATATCTTAAATACAAGTACGTATATAATTCCTCTATTTAAACAAATTTTATCATCATAAAATAAGTTTACAGGGAAAAAAACATGCACTAGTATTAAAGTTGTAAGAGGTCAAATGGTTTTTTGTTGTTGACTAAAGGGTTCTTAAATTTGAATTGATCACACTGATGTCTTTGTAAAGAATAATGTATGCAGACTTTGGCTAAACCACGAAATAAAGTACCAACAAAATTACAATTGTTCCTCAACGAATTGGTGCCCAAGAAAATGAGGAAATCTACAATTATATGCAAACCATATTCCAACACTGATTCTATTTATTTTGTAAGAATTTTTTATTGACTATAAACATTTTACTTTTCAGGCTAGCAATAATTACTGCTTTTCAGTATGGATAGAGTTTTAGAATAATCATTGGAGCAGACTTTTGAGGTAAGAAAGAACCATTGCATAGATTTATAAACTTGTTAATTACAGATTATTTGAATGCCCTTAAATTTTGTTTAAGTCTGTGACATTTGAGACAAAAGCTTAAGACGTGGGTTTCATAGAAGTCTAAGGGTTAAGTGGGATTGACTGATTTTTTATTAGCATGACAGAGGAAAGTCAAGGGTCTGGGATCAGACAGAAAGCCATCATACTTGGTCAAATTGTTTTCCATCATGTGTAGTTGACCATAATGTACCACCATTTTGATTTGACAATTTTTTTAAAAGTTATAGGAAGTCTATCACAATTTTAAATATTATGACCAAAAATTAACTTCTGATCACAACTCCTCTGATCAAGACTCTTTTACAGAAAGCTCCTGCCTCCTGTACGGATTGTTTTCCCGTCATGTATAGTTATAAAAAACAAGGAGATGTGGTTTAACTGCTAATGAGACAACTATCCACCAAAGTTCAAATGAAGTGGATGGAAGCAATTATTGTCACATTGATGTGTTCTCTGCATCTTCTTTCACCTTGATATGTTATATATCACCTATTTCTATATAATGTACATAAGTATACCAACATTGATTCCTTTTTTACTATTTTGAATGACTAAGCATTTTATTTTTCAGGTTAGCATTACAGCTTGTCCTTGCAGATTGATGTTGGAAATGGCTATTAGAGTTGACTTTTAAAGGTAAAAAACTATTTTATAGATTTAAAAATTTTCTATTTTTAAATCATGCAAGTTCCCACAATTTTTACAATCTTTTTACAATTTAATGTTCTCTGGAATGACATTTCAAGTTTTAGGAAGCGAAAAATTATTATTTTGAAAGTTTCAATGCTTTAATTGTTATTCCCAGCTTGCTATTTGTTGCCTATTTCAGTTTCTTAAAATATCACAGAAAATTGAAAAGTGTATTTCTTTTTCAGTTAATAATTACTGTGGCTGAAGGATATAATTGTGTGATTAATTCTCCATACTCCTTAGAGATGTTGTGAAGGTTGTTAAAATGTTGACAGCTGGGCATGCTCATCAGACATCAGATTTAAAATCCCCATTCTGACGGGACATGACTGCTGATTTGTATATCCTGCACTTAGTAACCAAACAGATGCCTTACTTTTGCATGGATTTTACTGCCAGTCTGAAGAAGACCAAGAGTTACCATATTTCCCTTTGTGGTCTTTCTAACTCTACCAAACAGTTTCCAATGTGAACGATTCATATAAATCTTGCATAAACAAGAGCAAGAATGTAGTTGATAAATTCTAAAATAATTAATGTAAAGATTCTCCATTTTCAACAAGAGTGGAAGTTTTTAGTTAAGGTTAATGTATTATGTTTTGAATTTTCACCTAACTTTCTTTTTTTCTCCAATCCATTAAATGCTATGGACTTTTGAAGTCCATGGTTCAAGTTTCTCAAACATCAATAACCATGTCAAACCTTCTTGGAATTTTGTGAAAAATTAAAAGCAGAAGCATATTTTTATTCAAAGATAGTATCAAAAGCAAAACTTGGAATTCAATTTTTTGTATCTCACTTATAAATTGACTATAGTTTTTCCTGACAGTCTTAATTTACAAATTTTAGACATCAATAGTGTCATGGCTTCATAGAATTCTATAAAGCCTTAACATAAGAGAAAATACCAAAAGTAATATTTAAAAATTTTCAGTATTTTTCTGATAGATGAAATTAGTTTTGTTTTGCATTTATGATTTACATTTAGCCTTTGGTTATCCTCTTTAAGACACCAATAACAGCTTAAAAACCTCCTTTGAATGTTAACATAATTATCTTTATGATTAAGAAAAATTGTTTCATTTTCATTTCATCCTTCCATATTTTATTTTGGTTTTTACCGCCTACTTTACACAGCAGTAACACAGACAAATCTTTGGGGTTCTGCGTAATCCTTTCAAAAGTTTTTTATTGCTGTTTTTACAAGTTGTGTAGTGTACATGTGTTCATTATTTTCTACTTGTATCATATACATGTTTTTTGATTGATGATTAAACGGTAATACTATTGTAATTTGAGCAGTACCAGAGTAAATGAATGTTTTACAAAGCATCCATAAAACTTTTCATGCATTGAGTTGTGCCAAGTCCAAAAAAAAAAACCAGAATATTGATGAAACATCCTACTTTCAGGGAATGTCAAATAATAGTTTCTGTAAAACAATAATTTGTGTACTGAGTGTACTTAATGAAATGTAAAATTTAGTATTGAATTACAGACCACCTTAACTTATAGTTGTCCATATTTTGAGTTAGAGCCGATAGACTTTTCTATAATTTTGATATAGTTTGTCTCATAAGTAGTGCACTACACCTTAAAAAACTGTCAAAACAAGAATATTTTTTTTGTATTTGTGTTTATTGTCTAAAAGAAATGCACTTTTAAATAATTGTTCTTGGGCCTAAGAGATGAGTTCAGCAAATGTAGATTCAGCAAATTCCCTGATCAGTAAATGTAGATTCTTCAAATTTCGTGATAAGCAGCTATGTACATAAAAGTTGAATTAGTTGAATTCAATCTTAAAGAGTTCACTTAGTCTGTAAAAAAAAATCATATTTCAAAGATAAGTGTACCCGTTTCCTTTCATATGAAACTTTTTCTTCTTCTGTAGGACAGTTAGTGGTTCAAATATATGCAAGTTGGGAATAAAATTACATGCAAGTTTTCAGAATTTCCACGGAAAAATGAAAATAAATTTGCATCAAAGTTGCACTGTCTGCAAAAAAAGTTCAATGCAAGAGTCTCACATAAACTTTTTTAATCATGTCAATTAAGCATGGAAATAACCAAAAAGAAACAAATTTCTCTTTCCTATAGCTTCTATATGCACTTTCATATGTAAATATGTGTTACGGCCGAAATTGACCTCAACTTACAATTTTTTAGAAGCACCCCTCTAAATTTTATTTAATGCATAAAATAACAAGCCCCCTATTAATATACGGTGAAGGAATGGGATAAAGTCAACTTGGTTATCAGAATTTGTGATTATCAACCCTTATCAAAAAGAACTTTTGCCAGTGTAGAAATTTTACTGGAAATATTTCTTTGTAAAGGAGGGCTTTCAATACAATTCAAAGTATTATAAGTAAGCTGAAATCTGAAAGTAGGCAGCTATTTGACATGCGGACATAATAACTTGCCGCCTTAACGTCAGGGGGTAAATAGAGCAAAATCTTGCATTCTCCCAATCTCCTGGCATCCATCTTTCAAATTACATTATTTTTTATATGAAATTAAGGAAGTTCGCTTGCTTTGGGATATTTGTCAGATTTTCAGAATTCTCTAGTTTTATTCATTTGAATGTCTTAAAAAAAATTGCCCATTGACCCCTAATTTTTCTTTTTATAAATCTTTTACATGTATACCGGTAATGATGAGCCATCTGTAAGTCTCATGAACTTAAACTTGGCAATGATAAAGCTATAAGTCAAGAGAGAATATTTTTCCCGCAAAAATTTCAATGATTTATCTCGGAAACAAGCACATTGACCTTTAAATTATTTTTGCTCTTTTGATTCCTTTATAAATCGCCTATCAATATAAACTAGTGTTTTGAAAGTTCATTATTTTGAAACTGAGAAGCAAACTGCTTTCCCTTAAAAAAAAAATGCCCCATGTCCTCTGCAAATGGGATAACTGTAAAGAAAGTCCTTATAAAATGACGAACAATTGTTTCTTTGATCCAAAAAATTGAATATAAGAGGAATGCAACTAATGCAAAGGTTGTCTAATTTAATAAGAAAGACAACTTTTGGTTCGTACCGCACTGTCATCATGATTAAAACTACAGAAGAGTACAAAATTCCCAAGTGATATTGTGTTCTTCGCAATTTGTCACCATAAGAAGAAATTACAAATAGAGAGTGAAAGAAGGTATGACGGTAAACTGGATTAAGAATGTTAAATAAAATATGTTTTTGCAAATTTGGACGACAATTAACTGCAATTATGTACCGTTTCAACAATAGAAGTAGTATAGACTTGCAAATCCATACCATTACATCACAGGAAGTAGTATGGTTGTCTGAGCGAAGCCAATTGGAAGCACGTACCTCTTAGTGAAGCTAATTGGGAGCACACCCTCTGTCTTGTTGCGAAGCTGATTGGAAGCAGTACATATATACCTCTGTCTGCAAAAGCTAGTTAGAAGCAGTACCCCTGGCAGAGAGGTCCCAATTAGAAGTATGTAACTCTGAGGGAAGCCAATTGGAAGCATGTACCTCTGCAAAATTTGATTAAAAATTATTCAACAAATTTTATTTAACATTCTTTTTAAAGTTTACTTTCATACCAGCTCTCATTTTCTATTTATAATTACTCCCCTTGTTGACATTTTGACATGCAAATTATCACTCCACCATTTAGAAGATCATTCTAATAAATTACTACAACACACGCTCAAGTATTGTTATAAGGGTAAACTATTTTATTAATTTTGGTTTATGCACCTTTAAACGATAACTTATTACTTACTTAAACTTTTTGACAGCTAAGGTTCCTCAAGATCTATAGGGAGGCTGATATAAGTTTGCTATCAACGGCATATGATACAGTAACAGGGGAGGTAATGATGTCGCTAATGTCAAATGTTACTTTTAGCCATGTCAAATAGTTGCATATCAGGAAAAGACCCATTTTTTTACTGATTTAACATGAAAATGAATTCATGGACCCCTCTTTTTAAAAATTACATGAGGCTTGAATATGTTTAAAGATTATTTGTGCTAATTTGAAGAAATCACCAATGGAATTTTTCTAAATAAGATAAATATACAGCCAATAATGATGTTTTTTTTTTTTTTTACTAAAATCATGCATAAAGATCATTTGTGCCAATTTGAAGAAATCACCAGTGATATATTTTAAATTAGATAAATATGCATTCAAAAATGATGTTTTTTTTACTGAAGTTGTGAAAATATAATAAAAATGAATTATTTCAAAAGAATATTGTTACACAAATTTAACTTTTTAATTTCTAAACTCCCCTTGTATTTGTCTTTTATGACAAAAAAGAAAGTACGTCTTTCCATTATTTGGAAATATCTAAGAAACCGAAATGTCTAGTATGAAATGTCTGAAATTTGACCACTCATCTATACAAGTAGCAAATGAAGGTACATGTATTATTACATATTTGAATTGACTACGTGAATAAATAGCTTGTGAGCAAACTTTTGTGTTTTTTATTTTCAATAAATTTTATTTAAATGTAAAATACAATAAATTATTTTTTTTAGATTAAATTGTCTATGGGGTAGAATCATCGGTTCTTAAGTTAATGATTTTATAAGAACAGACTTTGCAATCATATAAGTTTGTTAAATAATATTTGTGGTCTTGAAAAATCATGATATCCTTGGAATAGAATAATTACTCATGGCACCAAATAGATTTGACTAGAAATTATTTTGTTATGTAGTAGTTTAAGTGAAAATAGAAACCCTTAATATTTCTTTTAACAGTTTTGAATTATAAACCTCATATATACTTTAAAAACACTTTTTTTTAGTTTAAATTCAAATTGCAGATTTGACATGATAAATTCATTATTTTTATGTACGTTCCCTAGTAAGCTTAAGATTAGAAAATCTTGAAAAAGAAAAAGAAAAAAAATGTACCAGCAGTGAAAGGATTTATAATTTTAAGAATGAATTCAAAGTTTTCCAATGTATATAGCTGCATACTAGGATTGGTATTTGTTTACTTGACAAAAACAGGATTTTTATTTCGGGTCATGTATAAAAAAATGGATTTCCAGAAAGTTGGCTTTTGAGGCTTGAACTTCTTTTCTTTACACTATTGAACCCCAACCAAAAAGATGCACTAGTTTTCTCTGCCAAGTGGTGTATTTACAAACAATTCAAAAAGTTTTGCTTGTTCAGTTATTTTTTGGATATAAAATACTCTTTTACCTTGATAGAAACAAATCCTCACAATTTCAATATCTCACAACAGCCATCATAAGGACTCCCTGGTGAGAATGTGGGAGCCCTACAGTTTTCACTTTGTTCGTCTGTCTACAATTTTTGTAAATGCAAAATCTCCCCCCAGAAAGATAGGTAAATTAAAGCAATCTTTACCATTCACTGTGCTTCCAAGCACTTTGGTTACCATTCTAGGGTTATGCCCCTTTCCATATGGAAAAAATCCTGAATGTTTGTTTCTGTTCTCTTAGTTTAAGTTTGTCTCAACTAAATTTAATGAAATGTGTATATATAATGCTTATTACCACTAAACGCAGTTTAAGTTCAAATTTTGGCAGCTTCACTTTTACAGTTCTTGAGTTATGTCCCTTTATAACGTTATATGCTAGCGGGGGCATCATCTGTGTCCTTCTGGAGGTATTGACCCCATTTATTTTTAATATAGTGGAAGCAGATTAGTTATTTGGGTATTTTGTAGCATAATTAATTATAACTAAATTTTGCTTGTGTTTCATAGACCTATTGTTGGAAATATTTTGAAAACATTCCCTTTCTACACAGTGTTAAGTTTCTTTTTATAATACTCTAACTGATATATTTGCACATGATCGTGTATTTTGTTTTGAATAGTTCTCCTTTTTTATACTGTCCAAATTATACCTCTTGAGACAGTTCTTCCAAGCAAATAGTTTCAAAAAAGGTTTCCAACATTTTTACACTACATTGATTTTATCTCATTTTAAACACAGTTTACAAGTATTTCATTAATTATCATTATAAGTATTTTCTTTATGTGTATATTTTTATGCTTAAGAGTTGTACTCATGTATATTGTATGTATAATAATTCCCTAGGCATAAAAGTATAACAGGAATTGCGCATTTGTAATATATGTACATGTAGGCATAGGAATTCAAGCACCAAAATGATTGGTTTGTAAAGTGACATCTTTATGTATTTTATGTTCTGGTTTGAACTTTGAACATTGAATTTTAAGGGATGTTCAAAGATTTGCATAATTTTGTATTACTAAGTGGAATGGCTATTATATATACAAACATAATCGTATTTCGACTTTTGTACCAAATATTTTATAGCTGTAGTTCTTATGACAAGATTTCTTTTTTACTTTCATATTTACAAACAAAATTATGTTTTCTTTTTCTCATTTACCTAGTGAGGTCACAGAACATATTGTAGTAAAGGGAGAAATTATTGTATATACGGTACTAGCATAGTATTTTTATGAGTTCACATCAGTAGGTATAAGACATGTGACTAATATTATAGCAGGAAATTTTTTCCCGGAGATTATCACTTTCTAGCCCGCTGCAGACAGGGCATTATTCATGTTCCATTCATATTATACATTGATACATGCATTTATATATTTTTTTCAAAACAATACACGTCCAAGTATGTCTCGTGAGACGACTTGTCGCATTGGGTCGGAGCATATATGACTGTTTCCGGACCCTTGGGTTGGACCCAGGTTTCCAGTTTCCCATTATTGGGTTTGTTTGGTTGTTCCTGGCCGGCGAGGTCGTTTATGATCGAGTTATTCATTTGTTTAGTTATTCAGTTTACATTCATGTCAACCATATTATATCTCTTGTTTGTTCTAGCTAAGTTGAAACTTATAGTATTTTTTCAAGTACATTTCAAGGTTTTTGTTATTAGGAGTAGTTGTTGTGATTGCTTTTTTCATATGTTTATATATATTTATGTATGTAATTATTTAATAAATTCTGTTGTTCACTATGCTTGCTGGGCTATCAGCAACACTTTATCATTGTATTCATTGATACCTTATAATAGATATGAGTGTATAGGGTATACGTATAGTTATTCAAATGCAAAAGGTTGACATGAGATTATTTCTCTAGTACTGGTACAAGTTATTGAACTCATATTGTATAATATATGTTTATATTGATAATTTGTCTTATTAAATGGCAGCTCACAATATGCTGTACTCGAGCTAGTCAACAAACATAAGTTTGTGTTGTGTTTTTCTTTAAGGAGTTAAAGGTTAAATGTATTTTGTGGAAAGAAGACTAATTTAAGATCCTATGTCCTTCAAGCTGTCTGAGTTATTGATAAAAATCAGATGTGGTATGATTGCCATTTAGGGTCAACTCTCCACAAGAGACCAAATGACACTAAAATAAACAACCATAGGTCACGGTACTGCCTTCAACAATAAGCAAAACCCATACTGAATAGTCAGCTTCAAAGGCCATGAAATGACAAATTTAAAATAATTCAAACATTTGTTTTGTTAAGCCTATATATTTGAGGGAAAGAAGTTAAGGTAATATTATATATATTTTATATATAAGTATGTCTGAACCAGTGACCACTCTACAATAGATTTTATCCATCAGATCATCATCAGTGATGGGGATACAAGGCTGACAATTATTCTGTATATAGTATAATTCCTCTAAACATCTGATGAGCTGTTTGGCGATTGCAAATGGCAGTCAGCAGGGTTTAAGAACGTGTTGTTCAACCTGCTTTAGTCAAATGCGTTTTGTTAAAATATTCTTTTTCACTTTTTTGGTCTTTTGGAAAATGCTGTTTGTGCTGTATTTAGACCCTTCTACCAAGAAATTTGTTTTGCATGCACACATATAAAAAAAAATGCGGTTTTTATCAAATGCAATCATGTTTGAACGTTGTTTTCAATTTAGACTTATTTATATTTTTTTCGTGTGAATAGACTCGTATATAAAATTGATTTGACATAACCTTTGTTAATACCCCTGCTATAAAGAGTGGTATACCTATAGTGATGCACATGTCCATTCATCCCCTATGAACTTCTGTTAGAACTATAATTTCCACTCCAGGTTTCAAGTACAGCTTTAACAAATCTTTTGGAAATATCAAGGCAATGTCATGGACCATAAAATTTAGGATAAGTTTGATTTTGATAGTTTTGACATTAAAGTTGAACAAGAGATGCCCTAGTTACTGCTAAAATATGGGTTTCCATAATAATACTGCTTGACCAAATCAATTGAAATGATGTTAGTATAAAAAAGATGTGGTATGATTGCCAATGAGACAACTAAATGTCACTGCACGGCCTTCAATAATGAGGAAAGCCCATACCAAACAGAAAGCTATAAAAGCCCCCGAAATGACAAACAAGTCAAACGAGAAAACTTGTGGCCGACTTTATTTACAAGAAAATGAATGGAAAACAAATATGTAACACATCAACAAACAACAACCACTGAATACCAGGCTCCTGACTTGGGACAGGTACATACAAACTGAATGTGGCGGCGTAAATAAACATATTAGCGGGATCACAACCCTCCCTAACCTTGGACAGTGGTGTAACAGTACAACACAAGAACGAACTATAAAAAATAGTTGGAAAAGGCTTATATAACTCATCAGATTGATACAAATAGAAATACATCTAACAAAAACACAAGAGTAAATTTGATGTTTTTCACATTTATCATTTACTAGTTATGCCCATACTAAGTATTGATCTTATCAAAAGTTGCTGCGGACTATACAAGCGAACTAGACTTTTTCCTCGATGTTTGGGGATAAAGAGGGGGTGCGGACTATACACAAATGCGGATAATACACGGCCGTATCTCGTCTGAATTGTTTTAGATTGTCATATCTGGGCCTTTTATAGCTGACTATGCATTATGGGCTTTGCTCATTGTTGAAGGCTGTACGGTGACCTATAGTTGTTAATGTCTTTGTCATTTTGGTATCTTGTGGACAGTTGTCTCATTGGCAATCATACCACATCTTCTTTTTTATATATAAATAATAGGGAAGATGTGTTTTAGAGGTCAGTTTGTATATGTTGTTTCACAAGCTAATTGGAAAGTGTAGATTGTGTCATAAAATTGAGAATGGAAATGGGGAATGTGTCAAAGAGACCACAACCCGACCATAGAAAAAACAACAGCAGAAGGTCACCAACAGGTCTTCAATGTAGCAAGAAATCCCACACCCGTAGGTGTCCTTCAGCTGGCCCCTAAACATATATATACTAGTTTTTTTTCTGCTGAAAATTAGCTTTTCTTGTCACTTGGCTTCCGTAGTAAACTTTTTAAAAAATCTTGTGAAACTACGAGAACAAAGGAGGTTAAAATTGGACTTGAGAATTGTATGTTTTGTTTTAATCAGGCCAAAATACTACAAATTATACATAGGAGTAGTTGGGATAAAACTATTAATACAAAATAACTTCTTTTTTGGCACATCACAATAAAAGTGACAAAGGAATGACCCCTTAAATATGCATTATTTGAGCTGTAATGCCAGTTTTGGTCAAATTTTCAATAATTTGGTCTTCCACCTTTTCGTGGACAGACCTTTGCTTTTGTTCTGATTATTAATTTTTGTCTTGCACAGTATTATTGTTTCACAAGATGTCACTTAGATTTTTGGTATATGATATCGAACAGTTTATACGCTTTTAAACCTGACCCTGTTTAACCAAACTCCTTTTCTTAGGAGAATTATCTCCACGAAAACTGTTTTTCTTTTGTTCACTACTCCGTCACAACCAAAAAAGATTACAACAATTTTTTTTTACCAAATTGCTAGTTACAACTTCAGGATTTAAAAGTGCTATGAGCAGTGTTTATTAAACTTTGGTGCCTGATTTATATCTATTAAGATAACCTCCCTTTTAATTTTTATAAATTTCTGATATATACAGAGTAGCAAAATCTCAAAATCCATCATTTTCCAACTTCAATTATTTTTAGCAAATATAAATTTTTAACCTAAATCATAGGAACAAATAGAGGTCTTGAATGAGACTGTATCTTGAATCCATATAAAACATTAAAACTTGGATCTGAAAAGTGCCGATTTTGCATTTTTTCAAATTTCAAAGTGATTTTTCTCCACCCAAGATCACATTTTTTTGTAATGCCTCCAAAATTATCTTCATATATCATTCTTTTACCAAGAAAAAAATTGAGTATGTGTTTTTTGTTGTTTAAAAAAAAAAAATCCAAAATTTTCTGAAATTTGGAAAAAACTTGAAATTGTGAAGTGCAGATTAGAAGAAAGTATGCTTTTATCTTCATCAATTTCAAAGTTTTTCTTATTTAATTTTGTAAAGTCATACTAATTAGGAATTGCATTGATACACAACCAATATTATTTAAAATAAATATCAATAACAGTTGCTATGGAAAAGCATTACAAAGAACTTCCAAGTTGGCTTCAGACCACAATTAATTCCCTTTGTTTATGATCTAGAAATATAGTTCCCAATTATTGGGGTATTTATTCTTTTGTCCTTGAGAAAATGACATCTTAAGTAATAATTGATAGACGGATGCCTAGTGATGCTTAGTGATGACTTGAGACCTACATGACATGTAAGCACATATAGGGGACAACGAAGGCCAAGTGACGCCCCTAACACATTCTATGTGATCCTGGATACTACTGTGCCTCATGATAACCTTCAGACCTCTAACTGTGTTGCCCTTTAACCCTGGAACAGCTGGTTGCAAATCATACTCATCATAAACATGTACATGTATATATTATACAACATGGGACCAAAATCTACAGTCTCTCGGCTAGTCTTTAAGATGAATAACCACATTTACTGACCATATAAAAACCAGAACCAGACAAATGACTAAACCTAACGCAAGTACTTCAACAAATTGATAAGGCTGTTGATAACAAAGGCTTGATAAAGTTTCACTTTTATTATAATATAAGTTTGGGTATTTCTTTCAAGTGTTCTGTCTACTGTTTGTTTTACTATTTAAGAGGTCATATCAGTGAAATAAGTAAAACATATTGAAAAAAAAAAATTATTGTTGAAAATGAAAATAGCGATCTGGTCAAAATGAAAGTAAGGTAAAATTCATAGCGGGAAATCAAATGGCAAATGGCAAAATCAAAACCTCAAACACATCAAAAGAATGACTTACAAGAAAATAAAAAAACATGGTCAAAATTATTTCCTTTCTCTCATTTTTTCATGTAAAATATGTGAACAAATGAATGAAAAAAACTAGTTTTGTTTGCTTAAGGATGTACTTAGGTGAGGTTTTGGAATGTGTGTCAAATGTTCGGACTCCTTGGTGTTTTTCCATACAATATAATGTAAACTATTTTGCCCCATAACAGCCATTTATTTTTTCATATAAGACTTAATAGCTCATTAAGGGTCATTTACCAAAATTTTAGAAGATTCTTAATTTTATTTCTTTTGTTTTGAGATCTAATAATACCAATGCAAATATAAGGTAAAAGTCCGGGTCAGCCTTTTCCCGCCATATTTTAAATCTCAAATATCTCGAAAAGGAGGTCCATGACCTATCAATATTTTTAGCTTATTTTTATCCTTAATTGATGCTCTACCAGCTTATAGTATCAATTTTAACTTCTTAATTTATTATTTTTCATCTAACCTCACCTAAGTACATCCTTAAGATATCTTTTTTTTGTATCTTATATAATACTTTATCGTAGAAATGCCAAGATATCAAAAAAATGTGGAAAAATAATGTTCAGTATTTACAGATGGGTGTTGAAATAATCCATAATGTAAAATTTTATATTGCCAATTATGCAGAAATGAATATCTTCACATGATATTTTGGCAATAAAAAGTAACAAGTTTGTAGCAACTAGATCTAAAAAGTCATTCAAGTTATTATTGTTTTAATATTTTGAAATTTTTACATCAAACAACAGTCTGACAGTTACCGGTATATAAAATATCAATAGATTTTTCCATAAAAAACAAGGTCGTTGTTAGTGTCATAACAAAGTCTCCTTACTTGACATGAATGATTCATTTTAAGCGCCTGATCATGATCTCTCTATATTGGGAACTTTATACAGATCTTGTAAGTCACCATATCCTGATTCAAATACATGTATAGTGTTTCATAAGTAAAGGGTATAAGCTCGGTCGAAAAATCATCTGAATGTATTACTCTGAACCATCTCCTTGCATGACTATAAATCAATCCACAAACAAAATAAATTAATTCGGGTGTCATGCATAAACTGAATTACTTATCCTTCTAAGAATTTCTTAATAAAAAGTCTGTAACTGTATTAAAATGAATAACAGACTTACTAGATAGCAATACTAACACAACATAATATTAAACCACAAAAATTCCAAACAAATTCCAAAGGGAACTTATATATGATTTCAGTTATAATGACCAGTACCTTGTACTATGCTTAGTTCAGCAGTCATCTTTGTTTGTAAATAGGATAATTTCACATAATTTTTATTTAAGGTGGTACCCAACACCTTCACTTAAACTAATTTGGCTCGTTTGATTTTTTATAAAATTTTGACAAAGCATTTACTTTGACCCTTTGAAAAAAATATAAAAATTAAAAAAAATTTGAACAACCATATTATTAGAAAAATTACACAGGTTACATAGCAGTTTGACAAACACTAGGTTTGATCATTGAGAAGCTTAATATTCCATTAACGACACAACGTAAGTAAAACGTTTACCTGATTTTACAGAGTTATCTCCCTGTAGTGTTAGGTACCACCTTAAAGATGACTCAGATTCTGTTGAACCAGTGATTTCAGAGAAGAACCCATAAGAAATAGTTTTTGATCAGTAAGACAGATAAAAATGGTGGCAAAGATGACAACAAGTGATATATATAACAATCAAAATTTGAATATAGTACATGTAGCAGATAAAATCATTTAGTCATTTTCAAAAATCTGATTTCGAAGTTTACAAATTTCTGTTTCCCTAATAGCGTCAGAATCTTCTGTACATTTTCCTTTTTTGTTCATTTGCGAAAAGAAGCTTGTTATCTGCTGAACAGCAGAATTTCATCATAGGTGAATCTTCTGGTGCCGTCTGTGTTTTTCTAATTTAGCATGGATTCCAACACTATGAAGGGGTCTTCTTTCCGACCAGTAGTAAGACCTATATTGAATTTTTCTGTTAGATATTTTTTTTGGTTGTTGAATCTTTTACATTCTCTTTCATCCTTGAGGCACACCCAGAAGTATGTTGGTTTTCTTGGTTGTTACTTGGCTCTAATTGTTTGGTTTCTGCTGTTAAGCAATCATTTGTTTGTATTATGCTGTATTCAGCTATTTTTTGCAAATAAAGATGTTTAGTTACATCAGAATTAATACTGGATTTGTGGTCGAGCTCGAGACAATATTTCCCTACAATTATATGATTTGTCAAGGCTTCATCATTATCAAAAGATGGCAAACATCCATTGTTTGTACATGTCATGTGAATAATGCTTGTTTTTCTGTTTCATCCTGCTGATTTGTGGGTATTTTTTCCTTTTCAATTAACAATCCTGTCAAATAAAAGAACAGTATGTTAACCTATTCTTTAAAATTTAAACTTCTGATAAATAATTAAAAGTACCTTATTGTTAGCATATTGTACAAATGATGATGTAATTTTTGTTTAAAGGACATACAGTTAAGATGTAAAAAAGCAAAATTCCCATATTAAAATAAAATAATTAGAAATTATGCTTGCTAGTCTCTAGGGCTATACTAATAATTTTTTCTAAACATCAGATATTTTAGCTAGTAATAAGCAATAGCTTGTAAAAAGTTTTAATTAAATCAGGTGAATACATATATACCATAGTTTTAACAGTAATATTTTGCAAAATGTGGAATTTCCCAGGACAATATCATATTGAAAGAATACATGTAGCCACTTTACCTATTTTTATAAACTGAAAGTCTGACCGATGATTTAAGAGAAAATGAATTTGTTTGTGCCTAAATATAGATAGAGTTATACCAAATTTTATTGATTGTGGGTATAATTGGTATTTTTAAGTGGTTCTGTTAACTTCTGTCATATTTGCAAAGTGACAAAAGGGAAGTAATTCAATTCTTTAAAGTCAATAGCCAATATATAAGGGAGATAACAATACAACTTACTTTCTATAGTCTATTTTCTTTATTAAAACAACTGTTCTTCTTATGCATCCTTATCTGAAAGTGAAAAGATACATTTTACAGAGGTATCATTAGATGTTGTATACATAATTCTAATGTTGATGCGATATTAAAAAAAAATACACCTAGTTTCTTTAAAATGTTCTTATTACTTTTTATGTGTTATGAATATGATTAAATAATTGCCTTTACTGAATAATCATGATTTTTGAAAACAAATTATCAAATAAAATATTAACCCGTGAACTGCAGACTACCACTCCTATAATCTGTCACTATTTCTTCTATCTGCATATCATAGCACTCTTTACTACTACTGGTTGATATGTCTTAGTTCCAATATTCAATCTGTAATATATTAAGACATAAACATGTGATGATCCATAAAGTTATGAATACTAGTACTCAGTATAGCAGAAATTAACTCTTTAACAAAATCATGACTGAAACAAATCTTTCAACATTAATTTATGAAAATGTTCAAGCTCAGATACCCATTTTGAATTTGTTTTTATACAATCTATACTGAATATATTTAGAGCTTAATTCTTTCAAAATATGATAGTTATCTCCTATATGATATAAAAGTAACAACTTTAATATATAATATTCTTTAGCTTAGACATACATAACAATACATAAGAAAAATGGATGCATCTTTGTCATTCTGTCAAACAAAACCTTCACCATAGTGAAAAGAATGCAGATAAGAAGTAACAATAAAAGACATGCATGGTGGTTGTGTTCAAATATGATCTTCATAGGTGGATCCAGGGGGGGGGGGGGGGGGGGCTGGGGGGCCCGGGCCCCCCCCTTTCGTGGGAATAATTTGGTTGATTATATAGGGAATCACTGAAGCATGACTGGAGAGGGCCCCCCTTAGGTCAGTCAGAGGGCCCCCCCTTAGGAAAAGTTCTGGATCCGCCACTGATCTTAAACTTCTTTACTTCACTGAAATCATGGCTTATGCAACAGCTAGAATCTACAGTCAATAAATGTGACAAGTCTATTGTTATATGCTTAAGCTTTCAATGATAGCAAAATGTTTTAATAAATAGAGTTAAATCATGGAAAGTTTTATTCATATTTTAATTTTGGACTGGTAATGTGCTATGTTGAAAAGGATTTGTGATCCACCATTTAAAAAAAATGTTAGTTTCAGATTATGAACTGTTGATAACCTTAAATGTTCCGCTGTCATATGTGAGAATTTTTCCTAGCCAGTTGCAATCCGTCTGTTTTTCATCATCATGCCATACATGTAAAATTTGGTACCCAATAAGTAGCTCTGGTTCTTTAGATAATTTTGCCAAATACAAATCATTTTCAGATGAATTTTGAGAACTTTGATGTTTTTTAAATCCAAAAGTTGAAGAAGATTTTCTACTAATTTCAGTTCACTGTATGGTTTTCCTTTGCAACTGTATAAAAATAAATGTTTCTGTTCACAATTTACTGTATTAAACCAACTCCTTTATCATGTTAAAATGTTGTTTCAAAGCTTTAATTTTTTTAGTTTTGGTTCGACATTATTCTAGTTCTGTATTTATTTTATTTCTATCTTCCCAAATTCCAATATCTCTCATTTGCTCTAAAATATCTTGTTTGTGTTTACTTCTTTTTTCTAATTTCTTTTTCTGCTGTTCCTCCCTTTGTTTTATTGTTGCTACATGACTTTTAAAAAGATTACTCTTTCTCTCTTTCATTATTTTAATGTTACTCCTGTTAGATTTTCTTGCCTCAGATATAATTTTTTTTTTATCATCAGAAGATTTTTCCTCTAACCATGCACCAGTTTTATTACCACTATACATAATTGTATTTTCTATACCATTTATATTGCAATTAGGTGCACTTTTAAATTTCGAATCAACTTTTGCCATAAGTCTTTCCAAACAAATATTATTTGGTGGACATGATGCAGATTTTTTCATAATGTTGTTACTAGGTTCATGATATATGCCATGTTTCAAAAAGTCTTTAAATAAAAGTTCACATTTGCAGCGCAATACAACAACTAATTTGGCAAGTATAGCCTCTGTCTGACTGTCCAAAAGAGATTCTTCAAAGAGAGACGTAGATACATCACTCAGCTGTGTGGATGGTCCGAAAAACAGTGAAATATAATTTTTTAACATTAAATATGGGTTTTCTTCACAACATTTAAGTACATCAATAAGGTGATTACACACATTTCCCATAGATAGTGCAGTAGAACTTTCATCAGATGCTCTGTTTAAATATGGTTCAGTAATAATTTTAGATATGATGCCCAAAGCTCTGCAAATTGCCAATATTCTGTCATCTTTTAGTGCTTTCAAAATATAATGGTGTGTAAAATTTAGTGTGCTTTTAGAATTTTGTCAAATTACTGTACCAAATGAGAAGCTAAATAAAATGTCCCTGCTGCATTAAAAAACAAAACATTAAATCTGTTTCCTCTAAAATTCATTACAGGAATTGATTTCATCCCTTTATCCTTCATGTAAATCGACACATACAAGGGATCTCCTGACCCATCTTTATAAAAAAGTTTGGAAACAAATCTGAGCAGTGTCAAAATTTTTGAATCTGAAGAACTTTTAGAATCTGACGCAGCACAAAAACCAATATTACTTTCAAATTTCATAATTTCTTTTTGACAAATATCTGCAAACTGCAATACTGGATGAACAGCACATCTAAATTCATTGATATTGTTATCCATGCATGTACCAGTAGCATTATTTTCAGCATTTAACAATCTATTGGTTTTTATTTCAGTTGCACTTCTGTCAGTCATAAAGTTTGATGTTTTTTCTAAAAAGTTGGTACTCTCAGAAATATCATTTAAGATTTCTTTCGTATTCTTAACATATGTTTCAGCTTTACCATCTGAAATTTCTCGTACCCCTGCAGTCAAAATTTTACCTGACTCAGTTGAATATCCGACACCATATATATGTCTCCCTTTTTTAGTAGTCGCATCTCTGTGCATAGTTAAGTTTTTATCATTTTGAAATACATCCTCTATATGATGCCTTGATGCCTTGACACACTATCTAATTCATGCATCATTTTTGATGCTGTGCTAACACTTGGAAGTTCATTAATTTCATAGTTCACAAGTGAGAGAACAGTACGAATAATTGGCTGAATATGTTGGAACCCTATATTTCTACCCAGAAATTCATAGTATACTTTTCTGATGTTTTCATCATATGGCTTGCCTTTTTCACTCAATCGTACACTTAACTGTTTGTCAGTGATAGTTTCTATACCAATATTTTGATTTTCACATGTATTAGGTAACTTTGATAGTACAAGTTTTGGTAGTTTAAATTGTCTTAAGCTATAGGTTATAAACCGTTCCCCGCCGTGTTAACCTTATGTTTTCATAAAATGTGCTACTCTTCTGGCTTTGATTTGCAAACTATATGCATTTACTGTATCAATATGCACACCAGCGACATCACATAGTGCTACATGTAGCTTTTTAACATTTCCATTTAACCTATCATATATTTCCTTCACTATTTTATTTGTTATTTTTTCTATGACAGTTCACAAATGAAAAAATATCTCAGATATTTACCATAATTCTCTGTTTTGAAGAAATAAACAATCAAGCATAAGCAAGCAATAGCAAGTAAGCACAACGAAATATAATTGCAAAATAAAAGCAAAGGGTAATACAAGCAGCACAAAAAATTATATTAGAATTAAATAATAAAAAAAAGCAATTGTAAAAAACTGTAATGAAAATGATCTACATACCAAATTACAACAAGATCACATTGTGTTTTCATAACAACACATCCACTATAGTTTAGGAAACTTGTGTTTTGCATCAACCTAAAAAAAAACAGTACTGATCAGTACTACTAATAAATTCACATAAATTACTAGTGCAATAAAATTTAAAAAAATCAGGTGTATGAAAAAACTAAGTTTTACAGCTAATTTCCAAATGCTTGTAGAGAAAAACTTTGAAAGGCTTGCTTGCCCTATTTGTATAAATTTTAATTCAAGATTTGTAAGTAACATTGACATCTTCAAACAATATATATAGGCATACTGTAACTTGTATATAGTATATCTAAATTTGATTGGACATTATCCCTATTACAATAAACAAGCAAAGCAAGCAAGACAACCAAAGTCTTGCTTTACATGCATTAGGAAATTAGCTGTAATCATAAAACAAATAAGTTTGAAAACATGCTTGTGACACAACTTGTGCTATGAAAACTCACATATCCAAACCAGTATCACCATGATCAGACTTTATTTTAGTAAAATTAGTGCTTGGATAGAACAAATGTACCTATTTTCTTACCTTATTTTCTGTTATTGATACATAGATGGCACTTTAGACATACTAATTCTAAGACTTATTTTGATTCCATACTTAAATTTATTATTCAAAGTTAGTATACAATTTAAGAAACTTGACAAAATGTTTGGCAAATCAACTAGTTTCTGTAAAATTTAATACTTTAATTATGCACAATGCTTAGTGAGTCATCACTGTCAGTATCATCAGGAGGATAGTATGGTCTCCTGCCCTGTGGGTTAATCAAACTAACTGAATGTGAAGAAGAATCAGATTCCATTATGTCAACAATTTGAATATGACCTGTGTCTATCAAATTCTGTTGGATATCTTTGTCATCAGTATATTCAATATCTATACTTGAGGACTGATTCAAAGAATCAGTTTCTGAATCAGATCTTAAAAAGTATGACTCAAATGTATTTGATTCTAGTTCCTGATATTGCCCTTCATCTGTATCTGCATTAGAACTTACAAAAGAATCCATAGAACCAAAGATATCTGGAGAATAGATAGTGTCTGAGACTCTCCATTTACACAATTTATACTTCCATGGACAACATTACAAATTTCACACAAACACCCTGGAGACAGATTACTGACTGATTTCAGAATCAGTTTCTATTCCAAAATATTCATTATATACACAGCGATATAAAAGTGCTGCACTTCCATTATATAGTGATATATATCCTTCTTCAGGAACAGGAGTCTGAAAGTAAGGGTATTCCCAAAATGCACACCTAGCCATTTTTCTGAAATTTAAGTATTTTAATTTAGTTTTTTTTTTAATTTAAATATTTTTACATCTTGTATGCATTTTTATTTTTCGTTGGTTGCTGCATATTTCTGGGAGGAAATAAGTATAATATTGTTTCTTTTGGGTTTTTTTCAAATGTGAAGATGATTTGAAATGTTAACATATGAACAAGGGAAGTAATCCTAACAATATTAAATAATTATCTCCTCTATTAATGTTTTTTATCACAAGTATATTAAATCAAATCAAATCAAAGTTTTATTCATTGTCGATACATAGTAAACAAAGTAACACAAGGTCTAGTGAGCTTTTAAAATCAATCCTCCCACTGTTTATTATTCTTTTATGCTTTATATACTTAATGATTTTGTTGTCACAAAAAACAACAACATTGTCATCATTACTTTTAACTCATATTTCAAATATTTTGGCCACGAGCATCACTGAAGAGACATGTATTGTCGAAATGCGCATCTGGTGCAAGAAAATTGGTACCGTTAATTTTATTACTACCACTGGGTCGATGCCTCTGCTGGTGGACTATTAGTCCCCGAGGGTATCACCAGCCCAGTAGCCAGTACTTCGGTACTGGCATGAAAATATGGATTTTTTGTGTTATTACAATTTGCCGTTACAAAATATTAGAAATTATTATAAATTAAGGAATGTATCTCCCTCATGCAAAGCTCTGATTCCTTTCACGGATTTGGCTAAACTTTTTGGACCTTTTGGATTATAGCTCTTCATCTTTTATATAAGCTTTGGATTTCAAATATTTTGGCCACGAGCATCACTGAAGAGACATGTATTGTCGAAATGCGCATCTGGTGCAAGAAAATTGGTACCGTTAATTTTATCAAGACTGCATGAATAGTTAGTGAAGAACTTCTATTTAAGAATTGAATGCTCTTTTTTTTAATTTATTGGGGTGTAAAAGCGTTGACCGAAGTACATTTTGTTTCCGCGCTTCATACTAAAAATGTGCGCACGGTCAACGCTTTTACAACCCTATAAAGTTACAAAAAAAAGCATTCAATACTTATAATAACATTTTTACCTATAGGATCATGAAATCACGCCTTTTATCAAGTTTTTATTTCATTTACCTGTGCACTTTATTGTGGGACCTCGTGTCATCATGAATGAAAAGTTTTATTGTGTGATACAACTGCTTAAGGAATAACATGTGATGTCTAGTTAGCCAATCAGAATAACATATTATAGTGAAACATACATTTAATGTAATTATTTAAATATAAATATGAGTATTTCAGTGTTAAAGATTCTTCATTACTTAATAATTATTAATTGTTATATGAATAAAAGGAGATGTGGTATGTACATCAATAAGACAACAAATCAATGACATACTCATAGATAACAAAAAGACAAAATACATTCTTCTGTCCCAAGTCAGGAGCCTCTGGCCTTTATTAGTCTTATATTATTTTAACTTTTAGTTTCTTGTGTACAATTTGGAGTTTAGTATGGCGTTCATTATCACTGAACTTGTATATATTTGTTTAGGGGCCCGCTGAAGGAAGCCTCCAGGTGCGGGAATTTCTCGTTGTATTGAAGACCTGTTGGTGACCTTCTGCTGTTGTCTGCTCTATGGTTGGGTTGTTGTCTCTTGGTACATTCCCCATTTCCTTTCTCAATGTTATTCAATAACTCAAAAGTTAAAATTTCTTATGAAGAGATTGGTTCCTTCTTAAAAAAATTAAAAGCTGCATTTGTTTTACAACACAGTTATCTCTTTTTCTAAAATATCTAAACATTAGCTTACCAAGTTCCTTTTATATTCAGATATATGAAAGTCCAACTTCAAAGTTCAAATACAGATAATGAAAAATAAGCTCCTGAAAATACATGAAACTTGTCTCACTTTTATACATAGATTTAAGAAAATTCAATTTATAGCACTAGTGGAACCCTCAGGTTGCATAACACTTGCAGAGCCTGATTAATGATCCACACGAATATGTGTTAAGATAGTTCACCATGCTTACATGTTACAAAGCCAACTAGCATAAAGCAGAGGGTAAATAAGGATCAAGAGGTGCATACACTATAAAGTGTGTGTTGTATAAGAGCGAGAGAGAAGAGAACATGCATATAAACTGAATTCATTTTTTTCTTGTGACATGCAATGGAAGTGTTATAGGTATTAGAGAAGGAATATTAAAATTCATAGGATAATATGAAAAAAAATATAACCATGATAACAGACCATCACTGACATTTGACTTCATGTTTCCCCTTACTTATTTTCTATGTTTTGGGTAAACTCTTTATTTCTCATAGTTGTAACACATTTGACTAAAAGTCACTATAAAGTCTGGACTTAACTTATAGAATTTTTATATGTACAAAATGTATTTACAATTTTTTTTCTTGTGCTTCTTTTTTCAGGTTTTTTTTTCACACTCACAGTGCTTTTATGTTCAGATCCCCTCCCCCTACCCTTTTATCACCCTCTTAAATGATAATATGTCAATAAAATTATTTAAATAATGAACAATATTGAATTACTTTATTGTTATTGTCATTTTGATTGCTTTATTTCCATGAGGAGACAAAAAATATTTTATCATTCATTAGATTTCTTTTCTGATATAGAATATTGTATAAGGAAAATTAATACCGGCAGAGGAAAAATCATATAAAGTTAAAAGCACTGGAGTGACGTTTTAGAAATTTTCACACTAGCGAGATTCAACTGTGATATCAAATGTGTCATTTTTGTAAATGAAAATGAATGATTGTCCATCTTAATGGCTCATTAGACATCCATGGTAAGGATAGCTATTACACCTCTTTATATTAAAAAAAATATATTTCAGTGAAGGATCGCTTTTGCCATGTTGAATATTAACAAATAGATTTCATAATAATTCATATTTGGTATGTACCCTTTTATTCCTACCAATCTCATAATTTCTACTTCGTTACAAAACGTCATTTAGCAGCACCACTTGTCAATTTTCCCTTGGTATCGTGCAGCACACAACCGAATCACACTTCCGGTATACATAAGAGTTATCTTTTCTTTTCCCGCAATCGTCAAGTAGAAACGCTAATACATGTGTACATTATTGTGCTATAATTCTTTATGTTTACTTTTGAACTAATAGTCTTATAGGATTTGTCTAGAGAACTTCTGGTAGTTGTTCTTGATGGGTTTCTTTCTTCGATAGACTGTTTGACTGAACTTCTTTTAGTCAACAATGTAAACATGATGGCAGTGGTAATAACACAATCTGGCTTGACATTAAAAATATCTATTTTCACTTCAGCTTAATCATTTAATAAAATAATAAACTTTAGGTCATGAGTGTGACAAAATAAATTCCATTTCTCCAATTTTAAAGAAATTATAGTTAAATGCATTTTTATAGGAATTTATTGATGTATAAACTGAACCAATGTTACTCACAAACATATCATAGTTTATGAGTGAATTTGTCGAGTTTATACACCAATGAATTCATTTAAAAAGGCATTTAATCCTTTACTATTAAATCTATCAGTGGTTCTTATTTCAAATATTTAATTTTTTGTTAGGTTTAATTAAATTACTTCCAAATTCTTTATAATAATACTTGAATACATGTATAACTATGTAATTTTTTTGCATAACAGTAATTGTTTGAGTTTTTAGTCTGACATCAAATAATTAACTGGACCAACACCACAGGCTTTCCAAAAACAAATACCCTGCTCTTCAAACTGAAAATCTGAGTAGGAACCAATGGCTGGTATGGCCTTGAAAGCAGTCTTCTTTGAAGGGTTGTACTCTACTACACTCACTCTGTGTTTCACATTTTTCATTGTAGTTTCAATATCCTAAAATTAACATAAAAAATCATTTATGAAATGGTTTCTACTTATTGTAAGAAAATCCATGATTACAATAGACAACTTTTGAGTTCGATGCATTTCCGTCAAAAACTCTGGTTTTAGTGAACGTCGTTTGTGCGTTTAGGGGCGTCGTCACTTCCATTCCAATGTTGAGCGAGTGGTTGGAAAACTGGAATTCTATGTTGTACGAATTATACGGCAAATTAAATTCTAAAAAATTGACATTCAGCCATTCTGTCATTAGGGAATTGTTATTAAGTACCTACAGAACAACCATTATTTTTAGTTTATCCTGAACAATGGCGATCACTAAGATGCTTGATGAACGTAAATAGTGCAGGGATACAGAAGATCCCCTCTATCTGGTAAATGACGTCATAAAGGCGTGCATAATTGACGAGTTTTTTATGGTGACGGATGAACTCGAAAGTGGTCTATTAGTTTACATTAGCCTTGACACACTTTTAAAGTCAGTCTTGGATGTTCAACTCATATTTGTGTTCACTTTCATGTTCTTTTTTTTCCCCAAACAATAAACTGTCTTAATTACAAAGAAGATAATTGACTGATTTGGGTAATATTCTACTGTTACAAGTACATGTATATAATAGCAACTGGAAAAAATACCATTTGTAGCAATAGTTTATTTTTGTTTGAAATTAAAATACACTGGTAGCTCACATTAATATTGCATTAAAAAATTGTCAAGTTTTATTTATGGGTGCTTTTGTCAAAACTGAAGCTTAGGATCTAAATAAAACACAATGTATCAAAATTTATTATTACATATTTTTAGGTTAACAATCATGTCTCATAATACTGTTTTTTTTAATTTTTATCTAAAATGGTTGAACTGATAGTAATATTCTGCAACCAGTTTCATTATAACTGTTATTCTATGTAAACTTAAAACTGAGCGAGTAAGGACAGAAAATTTGCAACTTTCTAAAGAAAAAAAATATAAAATATTACAGAGAAACATATACCTTTTTCATTGCAAATGCTGTTAAAAGATAATTTTTCTGGTTTATAAATCTTCTTATAGCTGATTTCAGAGTCGCTCCTGTTCTGTCTCAAGGTTCTTTGCCAATCTGTGACTCACAGAAATCATACGAAGTAATACTTCCATTTGCGTTAAGGAGGGCCATCATCTCAGAAGATTTGTAGCATCCTGCATTATCTGACCATAAATGAAATGATAAATCAGAACCTTTCATAGTTTGGATGCAGTTGATGACATCAATGATTATTGCAGCTGTGGTCAAGCTGTCCTGTGTAATTTGACTCTGGAAAATGTGAACAAACCCTAAACTTTCAATTACCTCATCTGATTTCCTGAAGGCCATAGTAATATGCCAAGGAAAGCCACGTTTGGCAAACCAGTCATCTGGTCCTCATGATACTTTCGTGGCAAATACTTCAGTCTGAGACCAGAAATACTTCATCTTGACCCATAGTTTCAAACAATTTGCTCGTTGCCTTAATATCTTGATTCTTACAATGAACAATATGCCTCTTTAAATTATTGATACTTTGGATGGATTGCTTGATTTTAAAATTCATATCATTCAGTTTTTCATTTTCTCTGACAATATTTGTCCAGCACTTCACCAGTTTCTGTATTGATAAGGTTGCATGAGACACACACTTAATTGTGTTGATGCTGGCAAGGATGTGCAATCTGTGGATGAATAGAATCACTAAGTGCATACATCAGACAATGATCTCCTATTTCACTATTTGCAGCAATATGCACCTGAAACATAAATGTACAATATGAAACATTTTTTGACTACTTCATGGAATGTTACTTTTATTTTGGTCTTTGTCTTACAAGCATTAACCTCTTTTTATCTCTAGCTTGGTCTGTTTTTCAGATACATTATGTACTCTAAGAAATATATATTTAGTGTATGACATAATTGGAACATGTGCACATCTGTCTAGCAGGTATCATCTGTTCATTATTTTTTTTAAAGTTTGCCCAGTTTTCAGAAATTGCGTATTTGGCACAACTTTTTGGAATTTTGGATCCTCAATGCTCTTCAACTTTGTAATTGTTTGGCTTTATAACTATTTTGATATCAGCGTCACTGATGAGTCTTATGTAGACGAAATGCGCGTCTGGCGTACTAAATTATAATCCTGGTACTTTTGATAACTATTTCTATAAGTGATACATGTAAGTCAATTATATCTTGTATGTGGTATAATTGTAAGGTGCATGTACATGTATTTCTGGCTGTGTTATCTTTCCTTAAACTCATTTGATGGTTCATTGGTAAAAATTAAGTTTTCTTGGTGAGTTTTGTTTCTAAGAGACTTAAGCAATAGGTTAAATGAATTTGCTGTACCAGGAATGATTGTACAGCCTATATGTGTTTGTCTTAAAGAATTTATCTGAACTTGACTTCCATTTACATTGATCTTCGACATGTGAATTCAATGAAATACTTGCAGTATAATTATTTTTTTCGTTTCAACAAAAATTCAATTATGAACAATACAACGTAACAAGACATTTCATTGTGTTTATTCTTGTTTTTTTCTTTATGAATTCCTAAAACTACTTGGAGCTGGCATGTCAGTTTAGTGCTAATAGTCTGTTGTTTTTTAGGTATTATTGTCATTTTATTTATTTTCTTTCTTCTGACATCAGACTTGGACTTCTCTTGAACTGAATTTTAATGTGCGTATTGTTATGCGTTTACTTTTCTACATTGGCTAGAGGTATAGGGGGAGGGTTGAGATCTCATAAACATGTTTAACCCCGCCACATTTTTGTGCCTGTCCCAAGTCAGAAGCCTCTGGCCTTTGTTAGTCTTGCATTATTTTTAATTTTAGTTTCTTTTGTACAATTTGGAGTTTATCACTGAACTAGTATATATATTTGTTTAGGGGCCAGCTGAAGTATGCCTCTGGGTGCTGAAATTTCTGGCTGCATTGAAGACCTGTTGGTCCGAGACCACAATTGTATTCCCTTGATTTTCGTTGTTCACAAATATAGTCCCTAGTGTTGACATTGGGTTACTTGCCATTAATTTTTATACCCCTTCCAAATTTATTTCTCCATGTTTAATGCCTCAAATTGCAAGTAGGGGGGTAAAATTACACTGTAAAAAAAATTGGGTCCAGAATTTTAAAGGAAAGTAGTGATTTAGTCCAGGTGATAAAGGTTGAAAAATAGCACTTCGGAAGCTGTCAAAAGATTTCAGGACGCCCTATTAAAAGATAAAACTGTCCATATTTTGAGTTAGAGACAATGAAGTTTTCTATAATTTTGATATAATTTGTCCCAAAAGTAGTACAACACACTGTAAAAGTTTCTTTGAGAAAGCGCAGGTGGGACTTTTTTTATTTTCATTTATGTTCTAAAAGAAATGCACTACGAAATAATTGTGGTCTCGGACCTGTTGGTGACTTTCTGCTGTTGTCTGTTCTATGGTCCGGTAGTTGTCTCTTTGACACATTCCCCATTTCCATTCTCAATTTTACCTTGAAATCTGTTTGTAGATACTGTTTACACTGCAGAAGCAATGAAGAAAATTCTTTGTTGTTCTCGATCAATTATGTCCATCTTAGCTAGTTTGTCTAGGATATCTATGATGGTTCAAATTGAACATCCTCCTTTAGCAACAAAGTAATCTATGCCTTCAAGACTTGTTCTCACTTGTGCTCCACATTGCGCCAATATTCTATACATGGTGCTATCACCTAAAAATTTAAAATTTATAATTTAATTCTAAAGTTTGAAGAGAGCAAATGAAAATAGGAATATCAATTCAATGTTTTTGTTCACAGTCTGAGAGTGAGAATAATGTAATTCTAACATAAGAATAACACAAGTTGAGCATTAATAGTAAGCCAAATTTGTTGAGACATGAGATTATCATGTAAATATCACAATATTTAAGGGGGCTTGCGGGTCTAAATCAAAATTTTTATTTAATATAGGATTTCGCTATATTTTTCTATAAATACTTTATCTTATACTAAATAGAAAAATGAAATAAAAAAATGTGGTCACCGTTCATTTACGCTCACAATTTGCCTTCGAAACATTTTTGATAATGTCCTTTTTTTCTGTTGAACTAATAGGAGAAAAATTGGTATTATCGAAATAAAAAAAGAACTAAATTACAGAAATCACTTAAATTTTACAATTATTTAGTTTATGTACAGCTTATTCGAAAACAACAATAAAAAATATAGGTCACATATGAAATAAAAAAGATATTTCGATTTCAATGCCAAAAAAATGGCATTTTTGCACCAAAGGGAGATAATTTGGAGCTTTTTCAATGATATCTACATTTTAAAAGTCATCTGGGGCCAACACGAATTGATTATTTGGGATGATTTTTGTACCATATGATAAAGTAACAACATTACTAAAGGTAATTAATAAAATTTGTAATGAAAAATAAATGTTTAATTTTTTTCTGAAAATCTTATAATTGCAAGCCTCCTTAATCATGAAAATTATGTTTCTACTGGTTTTACATTATATTCACATGATTATTTGAGACAAAATTAATTTAAGGTTAAATTAATGTTAATATCTACTACAAAAATAAGTAATCATCCATTGTAAACAGACAGAACTCAGGAATGTTAAAATAATAATAGATAACCAGAGTAGTTATGACTGTGGCCAAGTTTGCTTGAATCTGGCCTAAGAGTTTCATGGAAGACGATCTTAGTAATTATATATTGTAAAAAAATTACTTTGAAGGGCATTAACTCCAATAGTGAGTCAATTGATAATTTTTGTTATGCTCGACTTATTTGTAGATCTGACTTCATTTAACTTTATTGCTGAATTCAGTTTATCTCTATTCATATAAAGTTATACCTAATTGAGGACCAATTTGATAATGATAAGATTCACCATATCAAAGAACCCAAAAATTTCAATTTTTTTATCAAATCAAACCAAGTTTAATTTTGGACCCTTTTGGGCCTGTAGACAGAATAGAAAATTGGGTCCAATATCTAAAATATAAGCACAATGTTAGATTTAGAATATCATAGAACCCCAAGTATTCATTTTTTGTTAAATCAAACTTAGTCACTTTTTTACCTGTAATTTTGACTAATTTGAAAAGAGGACCCAATATCAAAAATAAGAATAGGCATATCAAAGAACCCCAAGAATTCAAAACTTTGAAAAATTCCATTGAAATTGGTCAAGAAATAAGAATAAGCAATTTATACAAATTATTAGAAAAGTAGTCATTCCTTTTTTATAAGGAGCATTGTAATTAATGAATTTGGATGCAATTCTTACAAATGTAAAGCAGCAAGCATTAGTATTACTATGAAAAGAAAAAAAAACCCAAAATAATACCTGTGATAAAAATTCCATGCTACTTTCAGAAATCATGCTTCTGCATTCACTCAAATTCAATCCTCTTGTCTTTGTTACATCACTCTGAAAAATAAAAGGTTAGAGGTGACTTCATGATGATCTGGTATTTCCCTTTTAATATCTTTGGAATATGTCAGATAAATCTGTTATTACTAGTTTAAAAACAGTGGAACAACTGTTACTACACTAAAGCTAAGTCACAGGCACATATGATAAAATATCGACTCTGAGTGATCATGGCTGACCTATAGTTGTTTATGTCTATGTTGTACTTGCCTCTCTAGTAGAGAGATGTTTTGTTGGCAGTTATACCACATCTTATCTATGTTATTATTCAAGTAATAATTTTTAGGGGTTCAGTTCTATACACCTATCAAGATCAGGTCATATTAGATATAACATTTTCTTTCTGTACACTTTGCCATTTACAGTTGGATTTGATAAGATAAATTGAGAATGGAATTATTTTTATAATGAGTACATTAAAATGAATAAAATTTAGAATGGAAAATTTCTTAAAATGAGTACACAACCTTGGATATAATGAAATGGCAAATTTTGATTTATATTGAACTGATGAGTTATGGAACTTTGTTAATGGGGAAATAGCCCTTTTATTAGATGTCTTGATGTTAGATATTATTGCTCAGCAAGTGCATATAATACACTCTTTGCCCAGTTAACTATAGTTTATAGTCTTCATAGCATGTTCCTTGATGGATTGTTGTTAGGAAATACAGGCTTAAAATATTTTAGAACAAAATATGCTGAAGTGTGTTTTAATGTTGTGACAGATAACTTACATCTTCTGTTGTTTCCATCTTTTCTGGACATGTTGGCATATTCCCTTTTCTTCTTTTTGATTTAACCTATAAAATAAAAATTGGTTATTCAAGAATTACTATCTGGATCTATATATATAATATAATTAAGCTGAAATATTTGCCTGTGAAAATAAATTAATTTATAGTAAATTATAAATTTAAACAGCTTGAATTATTCCCCTTTATATTTAATCACTGTATCTGAACTAAATATATAGGGCAATAGCATTTTAACAAAATATTTTCTATGTAGTGGAAGTAAATTTATATTTCTGATAAGAAAAAAAATCACTATATGAAAGAATGATAATTATTTGCACAAAATAGATTCAGCTAATCAAAATGGAGAATAAAAATAAAATCAACACTATAAACAGCATACAAGTTTGCGTACTACAATATACTAATGTATCAATTTCCCAGATTTCTCTCAATCAAAGATAATTATTGTTTTATACATTTGGTACTGACTTTTCTTGTTTAACATGAGATTCTTAGATATTTCATTAATTAAAATACACATTAAGTTATATATTAACTCACAACTTCTGAGTAATCAGTATAACGTGGGCTCAAACTCTGTCTGAACTGCTGAATTGATCGTACATTAAGCTGGTTCATTCACCTGAAAAAAATAAATTAAAATGTCCGTGATACAGTATACTGATGATAATACGTGATTTACTATATAATTCATATATATATTTATTATTGTAAATAATGTACAATATATTGAATAGAAACCAGGGTACAATAGGTACTATTTGTTTTTCAGATAACCCTTTCCTCCATTGAAATTTTGTTTTGCATACTTGATTCGCATAGAATTTTTAAATAAAATGCTGTAAATATGCTTTAATGTATTAATGCATTATGAAAAACAAATATTTCATCAAATAAATTTTAGTCAGATATTCCTATTATATTCCTTTTCATATTGGATACAAATTTTCTTAAGTCTACTGCAGACACTTTGTAGTCAAACTGTTTCAACTGAGGTACTACACAGGCGTCAATAGGCGTCATTATGGAGTAAAGGGGGTGGCGTCAAAAAGCCTCATTATGGAGGAGAGTGATAAAGTGCCATTTCTTTGTCTTTTGCATCATCCTTAGACCATTTTTGCATAGAGAATAAACATACCCTGTTCAGTTATAGTATCATTTGTGAAATAGATTTTTATGTTGTACTGTAACACCACTGTCCCAGGTTAGGGGGAGGTTTGGGATCCCTCTAACATGTTTAACCCCATCACATTCTGTATGTATGTGGCTGTCCCGAATCAGAACTGTTATTGAGTGGTTGTCCTTTATTGATGTGTTACATGTTTGTTTTTGGTTCATTTTTTTTTAACAGAAATTAGGTCTTTAGTTTTCTCTGATAATTAAATTGCATTATACATTTGTCATTTTGGGGCCTTTTTTAGCTGACTATGCGGTATGGGCTTTGCTCATTGTTAAAGGCCATACAGTGACCTATCCAGCTATCGTTGTTAATTTCTGTGTCATTTAATATCTTGTAGAGAATTGTCCCATCAGCAATCATACTACATCTTCTTTTTTATATAGACTTTCCAATATAATATAAATTTTTCAAGGCTTCTCGACTCAGGAAATGTAGTAAAATGAGCCTTTATCCTGGCATGTAAAGACTTTGTATGCCATATATTACTAAACACATGCTGAACCTTTTGTGAAGATACAAGGATTACTTTAAAACAAGATATTATTATTACCTCATTTCCCTCTTCAAGTACTGCATCATTGGCATCTATTCTTATTTTCTTCTGACATAAAATACAACATGCTGGAAAAAAGATAGCTTTAATTTATAAAACTACTGTAAAACATTGAAACTAATATGGATTTTTCGATGATCATTTTCCCGCATGCTAACTTCTACACCATTAATATTAGTGCATTTGATTCTAACAGGATAACAGTCTAATAAAATTATAAGAAATAAAACACATTACTGTTTCTGTGAGATCTTCAACAAAATACCGTATAGTTAGCAATCTCAAGATGACTGACCCTTTTGGTTGTTACTAATATAATGCACGTCAAATATCATTTTAAATATGAGGATGGCGCTACCTTAAATGTCAGATTTATACCAAGACTATGTCCTATATATTGATTGATTGTTGATTGCTTAACGTCCAGTGGCAAATATTTCATGCATGTAAAAAAAGACAATGTATTGCCATATGACCTTTTACATTGAAGGATGAAATTTGAAAAAAATAGGCAGGACAGGAGTTTTTAGTAAAAAAAAAAGTCAGGATGTGACACTTGCAAAAAAAAAAAAGTCAGGACGACAATTAGGTAAAAAAAAAGTCAGGATAGACTAAAAAAAAAAAGAAGGGCAGGACCGATTAGAGTGAAAAATAAAAATGCAGGACAGAGATTACAGCTAAAAAAAATGCAGGACAAAATTTTTCTTCCTAGCCCCCCATAAAAATCAAATGGTAGCTCCCTAAATAGGAACATGTATGCTATATATTTTTTTAACTTTTAAACGTGTATCATCTAGATGTATTTTATTTTTTACTAATGTAGGAGGATAACTTCTAACAACTCTGTATATAGAAAACTTCTCACAACTCTGTATATAGAAAACTTCTCACCAATGAGGGGTGTCTCGTGGTGGCAGTATGTATTTATGTAATATATTTTTTAATATTTATTATTTGATAAAAAGAAAAAAAATTATGGGTACTGTTCCCTTACACTCAAATTCAGTTTAAAATAGCCTTTTTTCAATGACATGTACGCGTTAAATTGCCCTTTTTCTGACTAACACACTGCCCTTTTCAAATCCTGACTAGAACACTGCTATGTATGCACAAATCATATATGTGACTATGTTTCAATAACCTTTTAGTCTTTGTCTTGCCTTCATGGACTGGTTTATTCACTCTCATTAAATTACATGGACATGCTACGTTAATTTCTGTTGATTGCCGACATTCAAGTGACGTTCATAAATTGGAGACGACAATTTGTTATTAACGCTAAGTTCGACTTGTATATATTTTCAATTCAATTTAAATATGTATTGCCATATAAACTATATCAACATTAAGTTTGTGACAAATACAAAATAAGTAGATAATCAGTGTATATAAAGTGTGAATCCAGCTAGTTAATTTTCACTGTCATATGTGGGTATGTCTATTGTAGAATAAAGGATCATGGGAAAACTGTATTTGTTTACGTTTTGAAAATACCAAATTAATTGATTTGAAGGAAAGTTTTTACATATTTTCATTGTGATATGTCTTTATTATGTACAAACATAGCATTAAAGTTCAAATAAGTGTTATAAAAGCAACATAATATAGCATATCGATTTTTGAAAGCGATCCATTTTAACTATAGATGCGATGAATTATCACTGTTAGTGCAGTCATTTCTGATGTGGAATTTTCGAAGATGCGAGGAATTTATTGTAGAATTATGTGATAAATGCACTTGAAACAAATGAAAAAACTTAGTTGATGACTTTAGAATTTATGATAAATGTATTTTCAAATTGAAATACAAACTCCTCATTCATTCTTTATCAAATATATAGCTTTTCAAATTTGTAACAAAAACGCTTCTCAAAATGTCATATTGTATTCTTCAAATTACGTTTTTTCTTGATTTAAAAAAAAATAAATTAAAAGATATTTCTGTATTCTTTTTAAGTCAAAGATTGATATTTTGTTTTGGTAGAACAAATGTTCTTGACTCGATTGTTGCTTGCATGATTGTAACTGTATAAGGTGAAACGGTATGTGACATAAATTATCCACAGTCATTAAAACATGAAATGTAAGGTGTGGGCGAACTTTTTTGTTTGCATTGGTACGTGAAGTAGAGCACCCTTGATACAAAAAAAAATTATCCGTAATGAACAGCTCGATACCAGAGGAGGATTTAGGGGGACAGGGGGTTGCCCCCTTTTTGGGAAAACATTTGGTTACTTTTATATGGAATCACTGGAGCGGGCCCCCTCTTAGGTAGTCATTGGACCCCTACTTATAAAAATTTCTAGATCCGCGAGTGGATACTACCACAGAGGTCAAACAATGCACATTTGGGTAATTGTACACAACATGCATGCTACAATTCATGTTTGATGATCTTAGACCCTTTGGACCTCTATGTGGGCTATTTCGGTAACTTGGTAAAAATCCCCAAACTGGATACAAAGTTAGATTCAGCATGTCAAAGAACCCCAAATATTCATAAGGTCTTTTGTCTATAAAAATGCATGCATGGGATACATTTGTTATTGAAGGCGATGATGACTGTGACAATAGGATGAAGATAAAAAAAATATCTTATTCTGGGGTCTCATTAGGGGGGGGGGTCTGATCCCTGATCCCGCTTACTGCTTTATCAGATTCCCGTATCCCGCTTATACTATGCAGTTCTCATTTTTTAAAATTTTCCGTGTCCCGCTATACTTTATTTCTCGTTTTCACGACACAATCATTTGACTATCACGTGTCACGCTTACAAAAAAATCGGCAATTCCGCGTCACGCTTATACCTCAACGCGACCCACTATTCTACTCTTTTCTGACTCATATTAAGCCCATTATAGATATATTAAAAAAGTGTGTTTTTTATCCCTTTTAATCCCGTCTCGTTTCGGGTTGAGCCACAGATAGATAAGATGTCATATGTGACAACGAGACAACTCTCAAAATGAGTCACAATTTATAAAAGTATACCTTTATACGTCAAAATACGGTCTTCAACATGGAGTCTTGGCTCACACCGAACAGCAAGTTATAAAGGGCCCCAGTGTAAAACCTTTTAAACGGGAAAACCAACGATTCAATCTTTATCAAGATGTACGTAATTAGTGGTGAAGTGTCATGGAAATGGATAAAAAAAATAAGGATATGGAAATGGATAAAAAAAAAACAAGGATAAAGATCCCTATACGATTCATAAGAAATTTTTAAAATGGAATACATTTGAAATAAATGTTATTTCTATTGAAATTATTTAGAGTGTTTTAAAACCAAACTTTCCTCCGTAAGTTAAATTTTATCAAATCCGTCTCTTACTTTATCTATTGTTTGAGCAAGTCGGCTAAATTAAGGCTTTACAGCTAATTTCCTAATGCATGTAAAGCAAAACTTTGGTTGACTTGATTGCTTAGTTTGTATAATTGTTTTTACAAACTTTGTAAATAAGATTGACATCTTTAAACAATATGTATCGGCATAGTTTAACTTGTATTTATATAATTATTATATTTGAATTAAATTGGGTGTTATCATAATGATTGTACAAAAAAAAAAGCAAGCACGCTAACTAAAGTCTTGCTTTACATGCCAAAAAAAATACGCTGTAATAGATAAAAAAATAAATATATCATACAGTGAAAATGCGCCGCATATACAATACTAATGAATCGCTCTACAGTGAAAATGAAGGAATAGTATCATTATTCGACAGTAAACATGACTCGCATAAAGAAAGCATCATAGTGGAATTCAGTTCAATATGAAGAAACTGAATGACAAAACCTATTCTACGTCATGCAACTTTAATAATTGTGTTGAAATGAATATTTTTTCTGCAACAACATCTTACCTGTTAGTTATAAAACACCTGCACGATCTGTTGGTGAAATGTCCTAAATATTCACCTATTTTGGTATATATTTCACAGCTATTTGGATTTAGGCGCGAAAAAAACCCGTTCGCATCTCTAACTTTGTTTTATTAGTATTATGTGTTTCTTAACATATACTTTTTAACTAATTTTCTTCATTTTCTTCAAAAATAAAAAAATAAGTCGTCTGTTTATTTATCATTCTACATCAAACATTTCTGGCATATACAGTGAAAATGATATTTTAGGATCCGCACTTTACATACACTGATAATTGTATAACTAAAATTCACATAATAATATATATACACAATCATTTAATTACAGTAAATATTCCAGTGACTTAGTAAACAAATAACAAAAAGCATGGTTATTGAGCACGTGTTTAACATGAACAATCAGATAATTGTTTGTTTTAATGACAGATCCATGCGTATTGCGACCACCGGATTTTTACGAGGAGGGTTTCGCTCAGGTCACTATGCATACGGAAAATATGTCGGCGATTTGCTTCCTGGAAGGAAGCAATTAAAAATAAGTAAACTTCTTCTAAATGTGAACAAATTAAAGAATTTTCCTCAGAAAAAAGTATATTTACATAAGTTGTATAATGAAAACTATCCAGTTAGTTATAAAAAACATATGCATAATTTTTTTTAATTTGAGGTTTCTTATGACTTTAAATGGAAAATAGTGTGAATTCACAAAAAATTTTTTTTTTTAACTCCTAAATACCCAAATATTTTGGAAATATATATAATGTTGCCAAGTTGTAGCTACCAATTTGGGCGAAATTTGAGATTTGGCATGGTTTTATGGCAGACTGGCTCTTAAACAATAGACAAAAAGAAATTACAACTGAAATTTAACAACATGAAGATTAAGGATGTACGTCGCTTAATATAGGTAGATATCCGAACACACCCTAAGACACAAGGTATGTTTATATAACTGCGTGCGCAAGGACTTCAATATTTTAAGTGAATACCTTTACATGCGTTTTATGTTTTAGAATGGATATAGACAATGGAATTATATTCTTAGTGCAAAAAAACGAAGAAAGTAATGACGTTATCAGTGATTGTGTTGATTCAAACTGTGGATTAATTTCAAATGTGTGTTCAGATATATTCGATTTCATTGTGGATTACAAAGATGATATTGTTATCTGTAGCAGCTAATAATGGTAAGTTTTTTAAATATTATTTTTGACAATGCAGTCGTCTGCTATTAGTTTCTTGTCTTCTCGGGTTATATTTCTTACAAGGTGAATGAGTGACAAAAAAACCGTGAATACATGTTCACGTTCAAACCATATCGAGTGCACCGCAGTTTTTTTTTATATTTCAATTATAATAATGAACAAACGAAGAGATAAAAACTAAAAGTTGCAATCATTTTGAATTATTTTGCTGTTCATCAGAATTATTGAGAGACTGTTATTGTTTTCAAAAACAGTACCAACTTAATATAACCCCTTTTTAGCTCACCTTTTCTCATCACTTGATGTCTGTCGTCTGTCATCAGTCGTCCGTCATTGTAGTCCCTCGTCTGGCATCCATTGTCAAGCATCCCTCATCTGTCGTCCGGCATCCGTCGTCTTTCGTCATGCATCCGTCGTCTGTCGTCCAGCATCTGTCATCTGTCGTCCGGCATCCGTCGTCTGTCATCTGGCATCCGTCGTTCGTAAAATTTAACAAAAATTGCCCCCATTTTCCTCTAGGTTGTGAGTCCCAGAACGGGCCATACAAGGCATGTTATTTTGAAGGTCCATATCGAGTGCACCTCAGTGTTTTATTTTATTTTCAGTAATTATTCACAAATGAAGAGATAACAACTACAAGTTGCAATCATTTTGAATTCTTTTGCTGTTCATTGGAATTTTCGAGAGCCTGTTAATGTTTTCAAAAACAGTACCAACTCGATATACCCCCTTTTTAGATCACCTTTTCTCATCACTTGGAGTCTGTCGTCTGTCATCAGTCGTCTGTCATTGTAGTCCCTCGTCTGGCGTCCGTTATCGGGCATCCGTCGTCTGTCGTCCGGCATCTCTCATCCGGCATCTGTCGTCTGTCGTCCGGCATCTGTCGTCTGTCATCTGGCATCTGTCGTCTGTTGTCCGTAAAATTTAACAAAAATTGCCCCCATTTTCCTCTAGGTTGTGAGTCCCAGAACGGGCCATACAAGGCATGTTATTTTGAGGGTCCATATCGAGTGCACCTCAGTGTTTTATTTTATTTTGAATAATTATTCACAAATGAAGAGATAACAACTACAAGTTGCAATCATTTTGAATTCTTTTGCTGTTCATCGGAATTTTCAAGAGCCTGTTAATGTTTTCAAAAACAGTACCAACTCGATATACCCCCTTTTTAGATCACCTTTTTTCATCACTTGGAGTCCGTCGTCTGTCATCAGTCGTCTGTCATTGTAGTCCCTCGTCTGGCGTCCGTTGTCAGGCATCCGTCGTCTGTCGTCGGCATCCGTCGTCTGTCATCTGGCTTCCGGCATCTGTCCTCCAGCATCTGTCGTCTGTCATCTGGCATCCGTCGTCTGTCGTCCGTAAAATATATATGTTATTGTTAAGGTCTTTGTGTATGTCTCATGTCCTTTTTTGTCCCTATTTTTTTTCCTTTAGGTTGTGTGACCCAGGACTTGGCCATACCAGGTATATATGTTATTGTTAAGGTCTATGTGTATATGTCTTGTCCTTTTTTGTCCTTATTTTTTTTTCCTTTAAGTTGTGCGACCCAGGACTTGGCCATACCAGGTATATATGTTATTGTTAAGGTCTTTGTGTATATGTCTTGTCCTTTTTTTGTCTTTATTTTTTTCCCTTTAGGTTGTGCGGCCCAGGACTTGGCCATACCAGGTATATATGTTATTGTTAAGGTATTTGTGTATATGTCTTGTCCTTTTTTTGTCCTTATCTTTTTTCCTTTAGGTTGTGCGACCCAGGACTTGGTCATACCAGGTATATATGTTATTGTTAAGGTCTTTGTGTATATGTCTTGTCCTTTTTTTGTCCTTATTTTTTTCCTTTAGGTTGTGCGACCCAGGACTTGGCCATACCAGGTATATATGTTATTGTTAAGGTCTTTGTGTATATGTCTTGTCCTTTTTTTGTCCTTATTTTTTTTCCTTTAGGTTGTGCGACCCAGGACTTGGTCATACCAGGTTTATATGTTATTGTTAAGGTTTTTGTGTATATATGTCTTGTCCTTTTTTTCCCTTTAGGTTGTTCGGCCCAGGACTTGGCCATACCAGGTATATATGTTATTGTTAAGGTCTTTGTGTATATGTCTTGTCCTTTTTTTGTCCTTATTTTTCCCCTTTAGGTTGTTCTGCTCAGGACCTGGCCATACCAGGTATATATGTTATTGTTAAGGTCTTTGTGTATATGTCTTGTCCTTTTTTTGTCCTTATTTTTCCCCTTTAGGTTGTTCTGCTCAGGACCTGGCCATACCAGGTATATATGTTATTGTTAAGGTCTTTGTGTATATGTCTTGTCCTTTTTTTGTCCTTATTTTTTTTCCTTTAGGTTGTGCGACCCAGGACTTGGCCATACCAGGTATATATGTTATTGTTAAGGTCTTTGTGTATATGTCTTGTCCTTTTTTTGTCCTTATTTTTTTCCCTTTAGGTTGTGCGACCCAGGACTTGGCCATACCAGGTATATATGTTATTGTTAAGGTTTTTGTGTATATGTCTTGTCCTTTTTTTTCCTTTAGGTTGTTCGGCCCAGGACTTGGCCATACCAGGTATATATGTTATTGTTAAGGTCTTTGTGTATATGTCTTGTCCTTTTTTTTGTCCTTATTTTTTCCCCTTTAGGTTGTGAGGCCCAGGACTTGGCCATACCAGGTATATATGTTATTGTTAAGGTCTTTGTGTATATGTCTTGTCCTTTTTTTGTCCTTATTTTTTTTCATTTAGGTTTTGCGGCCCAGGACTTGGCCGTACCAGGTATATATGTTATTGTTAAAGTCTTTGTGTATATGTCTTGTCCTTTTTTTGTCCTTATTTTTTTCCTTTAGGTTGTGCGGCCCAGGACTTGGCCATACCAGGTATATATGTTATTGTTAAGGTCTTTGTGTATATGTCTTGTCCTTTTTTTGTCCTTATTTTTTTCCCTTTAGGTTGTGCGGCCGAGGACTTGGCCATACCAGGTATATATGTTATTGTTAAGGTCTTTTTGTATATGTGTTGTCCTTTTTTTGTCCTTATTTTTTTCCTTTAGGTTGTGCGGCCCAGGACTTGGCCATACCAGGTATATATGTTATTGTTAAAGTCTTTGTGTATATGTCTTGTCCTTTTTTTTGTCCTTATTTTTTTCCTTTAGGTTGTGCGACCCAGGACTTGGCCATACCAGGTATATATGTTATTGTTAAGATCTTTGTGTATATGTCTTGTTTTTTTTTTGTCCTTATTTTTTTCCTTTAGGTTGTGCAGCCCAGGACTTGGCCATACCAGGTATATATGTTATTGTTAAGGTCTTTGTGTATATGTCTTGTTTTTTTTTCCTAATTTTTTTCCTTTAGGTTGTGCGGCCCAGGACTTGGCCATACCAGGTATATATGTTATTGTTAAGGTCTTAGTGTATATGTCTTGTCCTTTTTTTGTCCTTATTTTTTTCCTTGAGGTTTTGGAACCCAGGACTTGGCCATACCAGGTATATATGTTATTGTTAAGGTCTTTTTGTATATGTCTTGTCCTTTTTTTGTCCTTATTTTTTTTCCTTTAGGTTGTGCGGCCCAGGACTTGGCCATACCAGGTATATATGTTATTGTTAAAGTCTTTGTGTATATGTCTTGTCCTTTTTTTGTTTTTATTTTTTTCCTTTAGGTTGTGCGACCCAGGACTTGGCCATACCAGGTATATATGTTATTGTTAAGGTCTTTGTGTATATGTCTTGTTTTTTTTTTCCTATTTTTTTTCCTTTAGGTTGTGCGGCCCAGGACTTGGCCATACCAGGTATATATGTTATTGTTAAGGTCTTTGTGTATATGTCTTGTCCTTTTTTTGTTCTTATTTTTTTCCTTTAGGTTATGCGGCCCAGGACTTGGCCATACCAGGTATATATGTTATTGTTAAGACCTTTGTGTATATGTCTTGTTCTTTTTTTGTCCTTATTTTTTTTCCTTTAGGTTGTGTGGCCCAGGACTTGGCCATACCAGGTATATATGTTATTGTTAAGGTCTTTGTGTATATGTCTTGTCCTGTTTTTGTCCTATGTTTTTTTCCTTGAGGTTTTGGGACCCAGGACTTGGCCATACCAGGTATATATGTTATTGTTAAGGTCTTTGTGTATATGTCTTGTCCTTTTTTTGTCCTTATTTTTTTTCCTTTAGGTTGTGCGACCCAGGACTTGGCCATACCAGGTAAATATGTTATTGTTAAGGTCTTTGTGTATATGTCTTGTTTTTTTTTTGTCCTAATTTTTTTCCTTTAGGTTGTGCAGCCCAGGACTTGACCGTACCAGGTATATATGTTATTGTTAAGGTCTTTGTGTATATGTCTTGTCCTTTTTTTGTCCTTATTTTTTTCCCTTTAGGTTGTGCGGCCCAGGACTTGGCCATACCAGGTATATATGTTATTGTTAAGGTCTTTGTGTATATGTCTTGTCTTTTTTTGTCCTTATTTTTTTTCCTTTAGGTTGTGCGGCCCAGGACTTGGCCATACCAGGTATATATGTTATTGTTAAGGTCTTTGTGTATATGTCTTATCCTTTTTTTGTCCTTATTTTTTTCCCTTTAGGTTGTGCGGCCGAGGACTTGGCCATACCAGGTATATATGTTATTGTTAAGGTCTTTATGTATATGTCTTGTCCTTTTTTTGTCCTTATTTTTTTTCCTTTAGGTTGTGCGACCCAGGACTTGGCCATACCAGGTATATATGTTATTGTTAAGGTCTTTGTGTATATGTCTTGTCCTTTTTTTGCCTTTATTTTTTTCCCTTTAGGTTGTGCGACCCAGGACTTGGCCATACCAGGTATATATGTTATTGTTAAGGTCTTTGTGTATATGTCTTGTTCTTTTTTTGTCCTTATTTTTTTCCCTTTAGGTTGTGCGGCCGAGGACTTGGCCATACCAGGTATATATGTTATTGTTAAGGTCTTTTTGTATATGTCTTGTCCTTTTTTTGTCCTTATTTTTTTTCCTTTAGGTTGTGCGGCCCAGGACTTGGCCATACCAGGTATATATGTTATTGTTAAGGTCTTTGTGTATATGTCTTGTCCTTTTTTTGTCCTTATTTTTTTTCCTTTAGGTTGTGCGGCCCAGGACTTGGCCATACCAGGTATATATGTTATTGTTAAGGTCTTTGTGTATATGTCTTGTTCTTTTTTATCTTTATTTTTTTCCCTTTAGGTTGTGCGACCCAGGACTTGGCCATACCAGGTATATACGTTATTGTTAAGGTCTTTGTGTATATGTCTTGTCCTTTTTTTGTCCTTATTTTATTCCCTTTAGGTTGTGTGGCCGAGGACTTGGCCATACCAGGTATATATGTTATTGTTAAGGTCTTTATGTATATGTCTTGTCCTTTTTTCGTCCTTATTTTTTTTCCTTTAGGTTGTGCGACCCAGGACTTGGCCATACCAGGTATATATGTTATTGTTAAGGTTTTTGTGTATATGTCTTGTCCTTTTTTTTCTTTTAGATTGTTCGGCCCAGGACTTGGCCATACCAGGTATATATGTTATTGTTAAGGTCTTTGTGTATATGTCTTGTCCTTTTTTTGTCCTTTATTTGTTTCTTTAGGTTGTGTGGCCCAGGACATGGCCATACCAGGTATATATGTTATTGTTAAGGTCTTAGTGTATATGTCTTGTCCTTTTTTTGTCCTTATTTTTTTTCCTTGAGGTTTTGGAACCCAGGACTTGGCCATACCAGGTATATATGTTATTGTTAAGGTCTTTGTGTATATGTCTTGTCCTTTTTTTGTCCTTTTTTTTTCCTTTAGGTTGTGCGGCCCAGGACTTGGCCATTCCAGGTATATATGTTATTGTTAAGGTCTTTTTGTATATGTCTTGTCCTTTTTTTGTCCTTATTTTTTTTCCTTTAGGTTGTGCGGCCCAGGACTTGGCCATACCAGGTATATATGTTATTGTTAAAGTCTTTGTGTATATGTCTTGTCCTTTTTTTGTCCTTTTTTTTTTCCTTTAGGTTGTGCGACCCAGGACTTGGCCATACCAGGTATATATGTTATTGTTAAGGTCTTTGTGTATATGTCTTGTTTTTTTTTTGTCCTAATTTTTTTCCTTTAGGTTGTGCAGCCCAGGACTTGGCCATACCAGGTATATATGTTATTGTTAAGGTCTTTGTGTATATGTCTTGTCTTTTTTTGTCCTTATTTTTTTTCCTTTAGGTTGTGCGGCCCAGGACTTGGCCATACCAGGTATATATGTTATTGTTAAGGTCTTTGTGTATATGTCTTGTCTTTTTTTGACCTTATTTTTTTTCCTTTAGGTTGTGCGGCCCAGGACTTGGCCATACCAGGTATATATGTTATTGTTAAGGTCTTTGTGTATATGTCTTGTCCTTTTTTTGTCCTTATTTTTTTCCCTTTAGGTTGTGCGGCCGAGGACTTGGCCATACCAGGTATATATGTTATTGTTAAGGTCTTTATGTATATGTCTTGTCCTTTTTTTGTCCTTATTTTTTTTCCTTTAGGTTGTGCGACCCAGGACTTGGCCATACCAGGTATATATGTTATTGTTAAGGTCTTTGTGTATATGTCTTGTCCTTTTTTTGCCTTTATTTTTTTCCCTTTAGGTTGTGCGACCCAGGACTTGGCCATACCAGGTATATATGTTATTGTTAAGGTCTTTGTGTATATGTCTTGTCCTTTTTTTGTCCTTATTTTTTTCCCTTTAGGTTGTGCGGCCGAGGACTTGGCCATACCAGGTATATATGTTATTGTTAAGGTCTTTATGTATATGTCTTGTCCTTTTTTTGTCCTTATTTTTTTTCCTTTAGGTTGTGCGACCCAGGACTTGGCCATACTAGGTATATATGTTATTGTTAAGGTTTTTGTGTATATGTCTTGTCCTTTTTTTTCGTTTAGATTGTTCGGCCCAGGACTTGGCCATACCAGGTATATATGTTATTGTTAAGGTCTTTGTGTATATGTCTTGTCCTTTTTTTGTCCTTATTTTTTTTCTTTAGGTTGTGTGGACCAGGACATGGCCATACCAGGTATATATGTTATTGTTAAGGTCTTAGTGTATATCTCTTGTCCTTTTTTTGTCCTTATTTTTTTTCCTTGAGGTTTTGGAGCCCAGGACTTGGCCATTCCAGGTATATATGTTATTGTTAAGGTCTTTTTGTATATGTCTTGTCCTTTTTTTGTCCTTATTTTTTGTTCCTTTAGGTTGTGCGGCCCAGGAATTGGCCATACCAGGTATATATGTTATTGTTAAAGTCTTTGTGTATATGTCTTGTCCTTTTTTTGTCCTTATTTTTTTTCCTTTAGGTTGTGCGGCCCAGGACTTGGCCATACCAGGTATATATGTTATTGTTAAGGTCTTTGTGTATATGTCTTGTCCTTTTTTTGTCCTTATTTTTTTTCCTTTAGGTTGTGCAGCCCAGGACTTGGCCATACCAGGTATATATGTTATTGTTAAGGTCTTTGTGTATATGTCTTGTCCTTTTTTTGTCCTTATTTTTTTTCCTTTAGGTTGTGCGGCCCAGGACTTGGCCATACCAGGTATATATGTTATTGTTAAGGTCTTTGTGTATATGTCTTGTTCTTTTTTATCTTTATTTTTTTCCCTTTAGGTTGTGCGACCCAGGACTTGGCCATACCAGGTAAATATGTTATTGTTAAGGTCTTTGTGTATATGTCTTGTCCTTTTTTTGTCCTTATTTTATTCCCTTTAGGTTGTGCGGCCGAGGACTTGGCCATACCAGGTATATATGTTATTGTTAAGGTCTTTATGTATATGTCTTGTCCTTTTTTCGTCCTTATTTTTTTTCCTTTAGGTTGTGCGACCCAGGACTTGACCATACTAGGTATATATGTTATTGTTAAGGTTTTTGTGTATATGTCTTGTCCTTTTTTTTCGTTTAGATTGTTCGGCCCAGGACTTGGCCATACCAGGTATATATGTTATTGTTAAGGTCTTTGTGTATATGTCTTGTCCTTTTTTTGTCCTTATTTTTTTTCTTTAGGTTGTGTGGCCCAGGACATGGCCATACCAGGTATATATGTTATTGTTAAGGTCTTAGTGTATATCTCTTGTCCTTTTTTTGTCCTTATTTTTTTTCCTTGAGGTTTTGGAGCCCAGGACTTGGCCATTCCAGGTATATATGTTATTGTTAAGGTCTTTTTGTATATGTCTTGTCCTTTTTTTGTCCTTATTTTTTGTTCCTTTAGGTTGTGCGGCCCAGGAATTGGCCATACCAGGTATATATGTTATTGTTAAAGTCTTTGTGTATATGTCTTGTCCTTTTTTTGTCCTTATTTTTTTTCCTTTAGGTTGTGCGGCCCAGGACTTGGCCATACCAGGTATATATGTTATTGTTAAGGTCTTTGTGTATATGTCTTGTCCTTTTTTTGTCCTTATTTTTTTCCTTTAGGTTGTGCAGCCCAGAACTTGGCCATACCAGGTATATATGTTATTGTTAAGGTCTTTGTGTATATGTCTTGTCCTTTTTTTGTCCTTATTTTTTTCCCTTTAGGTTGTGCGGCCGAGGACTTTGCCATACCAGGTATATATGTTATTGTTAAGGTCTTTATGTATATGTCTTGTCCTTTTTTTGTCCTTATTTTTTTTCCTTTAGGTTGTGCGACCCAGGACTTGGCCATACCAGGTATATATGTTATTGTTAAGGTCTTTGTGTATATGTCTTGTCCTTTTTTTGCCTTTATTTTTTTCCCTTTAGGTTGTGCGACCCAGGACTTGGCCATACCAGGTATATATGTTATTGTTAAGGTCTTTGTGTATATGTCTTGTCCTTTTTTTGTCCTTAATTTTTTCCCTTTAGGTTGTGCGGCCGAGGACTTGGCCATACCAGGTATATATGTTATTGTTAAGGTCTTTTTGTATATGTCTTGTCCTTTTTTTGTCCTTATTTTTTTCCTTTAGGTTGTGCGGCCCAGGACTTGGCCATACCAGGTATATATGTTATTGTTAAGGTCTTTGTGTATATGTCTTGTCCTTTTTTTGTCCTTATTTTTTTTCCTTTAGGTTGTGCGGCCCAGGACTTGGCCATACCAGGTATATATGTTATTGTTAAGGTCTTTGTGTATATGTCTTGTTCTTTTTTATCTTTATTTTTTTCCCTTTAGGTTGTGCGACCCAGGACTTGGCCATACCAGGTATATACGTTATTGTTAAGGTCTTTGTGTATATGTCTTGTCCTTTTTTTGTCCTTATTTTATTCCCTTTAGGTTGTGTGGCCGAGGACTTGGCCATACCAGGTATATATGTTATTGTTAAGGTCTTTATGTATATGTCTTGTCCTTTTTTCGTCCTTATTTTTTTTCCTTTAGGTTGTGCGACCCAGGACTTGGCCATACCAGGTATATATGTTATTGTTAAGGTTTTTGTGTATATGTCTTGTCCTTTTTTTTCTTTTAGATTGTTCGGCCCAGGACTTGGCCATACCAGGTATATATGTTATTGTTAAGGTCTTTGTGTATATGTCTTGTCCTTTTTTTGTCCTTTATTTGTTTCTTTAGGTTGTGTGGCCCAGGACATGGCCATACCAGGTATATATGTTATTGTTAAGGTCTTAGTGTATATGTCTTGTCCTTTTTTTGTCCTTATTTTTTTTCCTTGAGGTTTTGGAACCCAGGACTTGGCCATACCAGGTATATATGTTATTGTTAAGGTCTTTGTGTATATGTCTTGTCCTTTTTTTGTCCTTTTTTTTTCCTTTAGGTTGTGCGGCCCAGGACTTGGCCATTCCAGGTATATATGTTATTGTTAAGGTCTTTTTGTATATGTCTTGTCCTTTTTTTGTCCTTATTTTTTTTCCTTTAGGTTGTGCGGCCCAGGACTTGGCCATACCAGGTATATATGTTATTGTTAAAGTCTTTGTGTATATGTCTTGTCCTTTTTTTGTCCTTATTTTTTTCCTTTAGGTTGTGCGACCCAGGACTTGGCCATACCAGGTATATATGTTATTGTTAAGGTCTTTGTGTATATGTCTTGTTTTTTTTTTGTCCTAATTTTTTTCCTTTAGGTTGTGCAGCCCAGGACTTGGCCATACCAGGTATATATGTTATTGTTAAGGTCTTTGTGTATATGTCTTGTCTTTTTTTGTCCTTATTTTTTTTCCTTTAGGTTGTGCGGCCCAGGACTTGGCCATACCAGGTATATATGTTATTGTTAAGGTCTTTGTGTATATGTCTTGTCTTTTTTTGTCCTTATTTTTTTTCCTTTAGGTTGTGCGGCCCAGGACTTGGCCATACCAGGTATATATGTTATTGTTAAGGTCTTTGTGTATATGTCTTGTCCTTTTTTTGTCCTTATTTTTTTCCCTTTAGGTTGTGCGGCCGAGGACTTGGCCATACCAGGTATATATGTTATTGTTAAGGTCTTTATGTATATGTCTTGTCCTTTTTTTGTCCTTATTTTTTTTCCTTTAGGTTGTGCGACCCAGGACTTGGCCATACCAGGTATATATGTTATTGTTAAGGTCTTTGTGTATATGTCTTGTCCTTTTTTTGCCTTTATTTTTTTCCTTTTAGGTTGTGCGACCCAGGACTTGGCCATACCAGGTATATATGTTATTGTTAAGGTCTTTGTGTATATGTCTTGTCCTTTTTTTGTCCTTATTTTTTTCCCTTTAGGTTGTGCGGCCGAGGACTTGGCCATACCAGGTATATATGTTATTGTTAAGGTCTTTTTGTATATGTCTTGTCCTTTTTTTGTCCTTATTTTTTTTGCCTTTAGGTTGTGCGGCCCAGGACTTGGCCATACCAGGTATATATGTTATTGTTAAAGTCTTTGTGTATATGTCTTGTCCTTTTTTTGTCCTTATTTTTTTTCCTTTAGGTTGTGCGGCCCAGGACTTGGCCATACCAGGTATATATGTTATTGTTAAGGTCTTTGTGTATATGTCTTGTTCTTTTTTATCTTTATTTTTTTCCCTTTAGGTTGTGCGACCCAGGACTTGGCCATACCAGGTAAATATGTTATTGTTAAGGTCTTTGTGTATATGTCTTGTCCTTTTTTTGTCCTTATTTTATTCCCTTTAGGTTGTGCGGCCGAGGACTTGGCCATACCAGGTATATATGTTATTGTTAAGGTCTTTATGTATATGTCTTGTCCTTTTTTCGTCCTTATTTTTTTTCCTTTAGGTTGTGCGACCCAGGACTTGGCCATACTAGGTATATATGTTATTGTTAAGGTTTTTGTGTATATGTCTTGTCCTTTTTTTTCGTTTAGATTGTTCGGCCCAGGACTTGGCCATACCAGGTATATATGTTATTGTTAAGGTCTTTGTGTATATGTCTTGTCCTTTTTTTGTCCTTATTTTTTTTCTTTAGGTTGTGTGGCCCAGGACATGGCCATACCAGGTATATATGTTATTGTTAAGGTCTTAGTGTATATGTCTTGTCCTTTTTTTGTCCTTATTTTTTTTCCTTGAGGTTTTGGAGCCCAGGACTTGGCCATTCCAGGTATATATGTTATTGTTAAGGTCTTTTTGTATATGTCTTGTCCTTTTTTTGTCCTTATTTTTTGTTCCTTTAGGTTGTGCGGCCCAGGAATTGGCCATACCAGGTATATATGTTATTGTTAAAGTCTTTGTGTATATGTCTTGTCCTTTTTTTGTCCTTATTTTTTTTCCTTTAGGTTGTGCGGCCCAGGACTTGGCCATACCAGGTATATATGTTATTGTTAAGGTCTTTGTGTATATGTCTTGTCCTTTTTTTGTCCTTATTTTTTTTCCTTTAGGTTGTGCAGCCCAGGACTTGGCCATACCAGGTATATATGTTATTGTTAAGGTCTTTGTGTATATGTCTTGTCCTTTTTTTGTCCTTATTTTTTTCCCTTTAGGTTGTGCGGCCGAGGACTTTGCCATACCAGGTATATATGTTATTGTTAAGGTCTTTATGTATATGTCTTGTCCTTTTTTTGTCCTTATTTTTTTTCCTTTAGGTTGTGCGACCCAGGACTTGGCCATACCAGGTATATATGTTATTGTTAAGGTCTTTGTGTATATGTCTTGTCCTTTTTTTGCCTTTATTTTTTTCCCTTTAGGTTGTGCGACCAAGGACTTGGCCATACCAGGTATATATGTTATTGTTAAGGTCTTTGTGTATATGTCTTGTTTTTTTTTTCCTAATTTTTTTCCTTTAGGTTGTGCGGCCCAGGACTTGGCCATACCAGGTATATATGTTATTGTTAAGGTCTTTGTGTATATGTCTTGTCCTTTTTTTGTTCTTATTTTTTTCCCTTTAGGTGATGCGGCCCAGGACTTGGCCATACCAGGTATATATGTTATTGTTAAGACCTTTGTGTATATGTCTTGTTCTTTTTTTGTCCTTATTTTTTTTCCTTTAGGTTGTGTGGCCCAGGACTTGGCCATACCAGGTATATATGTTATTGTTAAGGTCTTTGTGTATATGTCTTGTCCTTTTTTTGTCCTTATTTTTTTTCCTTGAGGTTTTGGGACCCAGGACTTGGCCATACCAGGTATATATGTTATTGTTAAGGTCTTTGTGAATATGTCTTGTCCTTTTTTTGTCCTTATGATTTTTCCTTTAGGTTGTGCGGCCCAGGACTTGGCCGTACCAGGTATATATGTTATTGTTAAGGTCTTTGTGTATATGTCTTGTCCTTTTTTTGTCCTTATTTTTTTTCCTTTAGGTTGTGCGGCCCAGGACTTGGCCATACCAGGTATATATGTTATTGTTAAGGTCTTTGTGTATATGTCTTGTCCTTTTTTTGTCCTTATTTTTTTTCCTTTAGGTTGTGCGTCCCAGGACTTGGCCATACCAGGTATACATGTTATTGTTAAAGTCTTTGTGTATATGTCTTGTCCTTTTTTTGTCCTTATTTTTTTTCTTTAGGTTGTGCGGCCCAGGACTTGGCCATACCAGGTATATATGTTATTGTTAAGGTCTTTGTGTATATGTCTAGTCCTTTTTTTGTCCTTATTTTTTTTCCTTGAGGTTTTGGAACCCAGGACTTGGCCATACCAGGTATATATGTTATTGTTAAGGTCTTTTTGTATATGTCTAGTCCTTTTTTGTCCTTATTTTTTTTCCTTTAGGTTGTGCGGCCCAGGACTTGGCCATACCAGGTATATATGTTATTGTTAAAGTCTTTGTGTATATGTCTTGTCCTTTTTTTGTCCTTATTTTTTTCCTTTAGGTTGTGCGACCCAGGACTTGGCCATACCAGGTATATATGTTATTGTTAAGGTCTTTGTGTATATGTCTTGTTTTTTTTTGTCCTAATTTTTTTCCTTTAGGTTGTGCAGCCCAGGACTTGACCATACCAGGTATATATGTTATTGTTAAGGTCTTTGTGTATATGTCTTGTCCTTTTTTTGTCCTTATTTTTTTCCCTTTAGGTTGTGCGGCCCAGGACTTGGCCATACCAGGTATATATGTTATTGTTAAGGTGTTTGTGTATATGTCTTGTCCTTTTTTTGTCCTTATTTTTTTTTCCTTGAGGTTTTGGAACCCAGGACTTGGCCATACCAGGTATATATGTTATTGTTAAGGTCTTTGTGTATATGTCTTGTACTTTTTTTGTCCTTATTTTTTTTCCTTTAGGTTGTGCGGCCCAGGACTTGGCCATACCAGGTATATATGTTATTATTAAAGTCTTTGTGTATATGTCTTGTCCTTTTTTTGTCCTTATCTTTTTCCTTTAGGTTGTGCGACCCAGGACTTGGCCATACCAGGTATATATGTTATTGTTAAGGTCTTTGTGTATATGTCTTGTTTTTTTTTTTCCTAATTTTTTTCATTTAGGTTGTGCGGCCCAGGACTTGGCCATACCAGGTATATATGTTATTGTTAAGGTCTTTGTGTATATGTCTTGTCCTTTTTTTGTCCTTATTTTTTTCCCTTTAGGTTGTGCGGCCGAGGACTTGGCCATACCAGGTATATATGTTATTGTTAAGGTCTTTTTGTATATGTCTTGTCCTTTTTTTGTCCTTATTTTTTTTCCTTTAGGTTGTGCGGCCCAGGACTTGGCCATACCAGGTATATATGTTATTGTTAAAGTCTTTGTGTATATGTCTTGTCCTTTTTTTGTCCTTATTTTTTTCCTTTAGGTTGTGCGACCCAGGACTTGGCCATACCAGGTATATATGTTATTGTTAAGGTCTTTGTGTATATGTCTTGTTTTTTTTTGTCCTTATTTTTTTCCTTTAGGTTGTGCGACCCAGGACTTGGCCATACCAGGTATATATGTTATTGTTAAGGTCTTTGTGTATATGTCTTGTCCTTTTTTTGTTCTTGTTTTTTTCCCTTTAGGTTATGCGGGCTAGGACTTGGCCATACCAGGTATATATGTTATTGTTAAGACCTTTGTGTATATGTCTTGTTCTTTTTTTGTCCTTATTTTTTTTCCTTGAGGTTTTGGGACCCAGGACTTGGCCATACCAGGTATATATGTTATTGTTAAGGTCTTTGTGTATATGTCTTGTCCTTTTTTTGCCTTTATTTTTTTCCCTTTAGGTTGTGCGACCAAGGACTTGGCCATACCAGGTATATATGTTATTGTTAAGGTCTTTGTGTATATGTCTTGTCCTTTTTTTGTCCTTATTTTTTTCCCTTTAGGTTGTGCGGCCGAGGACTTGGCCATACCAGAAATATATGTTATTGTTAAGGTCTTTATGTATATGTCTTGTCCTTTTTTTGTCCTTATTTTTTTTCCTTTAGGTTGTGCGACCCAGGACTTGGCCATACCAGGTATATATGTTATTGTTAAGGTCTTTGTGTATATGTCTTGTCCTTTTTTTGCCTTTATTTTTTTCCCTTTAGATTGTGCGACCAAGGACTTGGCCATACCAGGTATATATGTTATTGTTAAGGTCTTTGTGTATATGTCTTGTCCTTTTTTTGTCCTTATTTTTTTCCCTTTAGGTTGTGCGGCCGAGGACTTGGCCATACCAGGTATATATGTTATTGTTAAGGTCTTTTTGTATATGTCTTGTCCTTTTTTTGTCCTTACTTTTTTTCCTTTAGGTTGTGCGGCCCAGGACTTGGCCATACCAGGTATATATGTTATTGTTAAAGTCTTTGTGTATATGTCTTGTCCTTTTTTTGTCCTTATTTTTTTCCTTTAGGTTGTGCGACCCAGGACTTGGCCATACCAGGTATATATGTTATTGTTAAGGTCTTTGTGTATATGTCTTGTTTTTTTTTGTCCTAATTTTTTTCCTTTAGGTTGTGCAGCCCAGGACTTGACCATACCAGGTATATATGTTATTGTTAAGGTCTTTGTGTATATGTCTTGTCCTTTTTTTGTCCTTATTTTTTTCCCTTTAGGTTGTGCGGCCCAGGACTTGGCCATACCAGGTATATATGTTATTGTTAAGGTGTTTGTGTATATGTCTTGTCCTTTTTTTGTCCTTATTTTTTTTCCTTGAGGTTTTGGAACCCAGGACTTGGCCATACCAGGTATATATGTTATTGTTAAGGTCTTTGTGTATATGTCTTGTACTTTTTTTGTCCTTATTTTTTTTCCTTTAGGTTGTGCGGCCCAGGACTTGGCCATACCAGGTATATATGTTATTATTAAAGTCTTTGTGTATATGTCTTGTCCTTTTTTTGTCCTTATCTTTTTCCTTTAGGTTGTGCGACCCAGGACTTGGCCATACCAGGTATATATGTTATTGTTAAGGTCTTTGTGTATATGTCTTGTTTTTTTTTTTCCTAATTTTTTTCATTTAGGTTGTGCGGCCCAGGACTTGGCCATACCAGGTATATATGTTATTGTTAAGGTCTTTGTGTATATGTCTTGTCCTTTTTTTGTCCTTATTTTTTTCCCTTTAGGTTGTGCGGCCGAGGACTTGGCCATACCAGGTATATATGTTATTGTTAAGGTCTTTTTGTATATGTCTTGTCCTTTTTTTGTCCTTATTTTTTGTTCCTTTAGGTTGTGCGGCCCAGGAATTGGCCATACCAGGTATATATGTTATTGTTAAGACCTTTGTGTATATGTCTTGTTCTTTTTTTGTCCTTATTTTTTTTCCTTGAGGTTTTAGGACCCAGGACTTGGCCATACCAGGTATATATGTTATTGTTAAGGTCTTTGTGTATATGTCTTGTCCTTTTTTTGTCCTTATTTTTTTTCCTTTAGGTTGTGCGGCCCAGGACTTGGCCGTACCAGGTATATATGTTATTGTTAAGGTCTTTGTGTATATGTCTTGTCCTTTTTTTGTCCTTATTTTTTTTCCTTTAGGTTGTGCGGCCCAGGACTTGGCCATACCAGGTATATATGTTATTGTGTTTGTGTATATGTCTTGTCCTTTTTTGTCCTTATTTTTTTTCCTTTAGGTTGTGCGTCCCAGGACTTTGCCATACCAGGTATACATGTTATTGTTAAAGTCTTTGTGTATATGTCTTGTCCTTTTTTTTGTCCTTATTTTTTTCCTTTAGGTTGTGCGACCCACGACTTGGCCATACCAGGTATATATGTTATTGTTAAGGTCTTTGTGTATATGTCTTGTTTTTTTTTTGTCCTTATTTTTTTCCTTTAGGTTGTGCGGCCCAGGACTTGGCCATACCAGGTATATATGTTATTGTTAAGGTCTTTGTGTATATGTCTTGTTTTTTTTTTCCTAATTTTTTTCCTTTAGGTTGTGCGGCCCAGGACTTGGCCATACCAGGTATATATGTTATTGTTAAGGTCTTAGTGTATATGTCTTGTCCTTTTTTTGTCCTTATTTTTTTCCTTTAGGTTGTGCGACCCAGGACTTGGCCATACCAGGTATATATGTTATTGTTAAGGTCTTTGTGTATATGTCTTGTTTTTTTTTGTCCTTATTTTTTTCCTTTAGGTTGTGCGACCCAGGACTTGGCCATACCAGGTATATATGTTATTGTTAAGGTCTTTGTGTATATGTCTTGTCCTTTTTTTGTCCTTATTTTTTTCCTTTAGGTTGTGCAGCCCAGAACTTGGCCATACCAGGTATATATGTTATTGTTAAGGTCTTTGTGTATATGTCTTGTCCTTTTTTTGTCCTTATTTTTTTCCCTTTAGGTTGTGCGGCCGAGGACTTTGCCATACCAGGTATATATGTTATTGTTAAGGTCTTTATGTATATGTCTTGTCCTTTTTTTGTCCTTATTTTTTTTCCTTTAGGTTGTGCGACCCAGGACTTGGCCATACCAGGTATATATGTTATTGTTAAGGTCTTTGTGTATATGTCTTGTCCTTTTTTTGCCTTTATTTTTTTCCATTTAGGTTGTGCGACCCAGGACTTGGCCATACCAGGTATATATGTTATTGTTAAGGTCTTTGTGTATATGTCTTGTCCTTTTTTTGTCCTTAATTTTTTCCCTTTAGGTTGTGCGGCCGAGGACTTGGCCATACCAGGTATATATGTTATTGTTAAGGTCTTTTTGTATATGTCTTGTCCTTTTTTTGTCCTTATTTTTTTCCTTTAGGTTGTGCGGCCCAGGACTTGGCCATACCAGGTATATATGTTATTGTTAAGGTCTTTGTGTATATGTCTTGTCCTTTTTTTGTCCTTATTTTTTTTCCTTTAGGTTGTGCGGCCCAGGACTTGGCCATACCAGGTATATATGTTATTGTTAAGGTCTTTGTGTATATGTCTTGTTCTTTTTTATCTTTATTTTTTTCCCTTTAGGTTGTGCGACCCAGGACTTGGCCATACCAGGTATATACGTTATTGTTAAGGTCTTTGTGTATATGTCTTGTCCTTTTTTTGTCCTTATTTTATTCCCTTTAGGTTGTGTGGCCGAGGACTTGGCCATACCAGGTATATATGTTATTGTTAAGGTCTTTATGTATATGTCTTGTCCTTTTTTCGTCCTTATTTTTTTTCCTTTAGGTTGTGCGACCCAGGACTTGGCCATACCAGGTATATATGTTATTGTTAAGGTTTTTGTGTATATGTCTTGTCCTTTTTTTTCTTTTAGATTGTTCGGCCCAGGACTTGGCCATACCAGGTATATATGTTATTGTTAAGGTCTTTGTGTATATGTCTTGTCCTTTTTTTGTCCTTATTTTTTTTCCTTGAGGTTTTGGAACCCAGGACTTGGCCATACCAGGTATATATGTTATTGTTAAGGTCTTAGTGTATATGTCTTGTCCTTTTTTTGTCCTTATTTTTTTTCCTTGAGGTTTTGGAACCCAGGACTTGGCCATACCAGGTATATATGTTATTGTTAAGGTCTTTGTGTATATGTCTTGTCCTTTTTTTGTCCTTTTTTTTTCCTTTAGGTTGTGCGGCCCAGGACTTGGCCATTCCAGGTATATATGTTATTGTTAAGGTCTTTTTGTATATGTCTTGTCCTTTTTTTGTCCTTATTTTTTTTCCTTTAGGTTGTGCGGCCCAGGACTTGGCCATACCAGGTATATATGTTATTGTTAAAGTCTTTGTGTATATGTCTTGTCCTTTTTTTGTCCTTATTTTTTTCCTTTAGGTTGTGCGACCCAGGACTTGGCCATACCAGGTATATATGTTATTGTTAAGGTCTTTGTGTATATGTCTTGTTTTTTTTTTGTCCTAATTTTTTTCCTTTAGGTTGTGCAGCCCAGGACTTGGCCATACCAGGTATATATGTTATTGTTAAGGTCTTTGTGTATATGTCTTGTCTTTTTTTGTCCTTATTTTTTTTCCTTTAGGTTGTGCGGCCCAGGACTTGGCCATACCAGGTATATATGTTATTGTTAAGGTCTTTGTGTATATGTCTTGTCTTTTTTTGTCCTTATTTTTTTTCCTTTAGGTTGTGCGGCCCAGGACTTGGCCATACCAGGTATATATGTTATTGTTAAGGTCTTTGTGTATATGTCTTGTCCTTTTTTTGTCCTTATTTTTTTCCCTTTAGGTTGTGCGGCCGAGGACTTGGCCATACCAGGTATATATGTTATTGTTAAGGTCTTTATGTATATGTCTTGTCCTTTTTTTGTCCTTATTTTTTTTCCTTTAGGTTGTGCGACCCAGGACTTGGCCATACCAGGTATATATGTTATTGTTAAGGTCTTTGTGTATATGTCTTGTCCTTTTTTTGCCTTTATTTTTTTCCTTTTAGGTTGTGCGACCCAGGACTTGGCCATACCAGGTATATATGTTATTGTTAAGGTCTTTGTGTATATGTCTTGTCCTTTTTTTGTCCTTATTTTTTTCCCTTTAGGTTGTGCGGCCGAGGACTTGGCCATACCAGGTATATATGTTATTGTTAAGGTCTTTTTGTATATGTCTTGTCCTTTTTTTGTCCTTATTTTTTTTGCCTTTAGGTTGTGCGGCCCAGGACTTGGCCATACCAGGTATATATGTTATTGTTAAAGTCTTTGTGTATATGTCTTGTCCTTTTTTTGTCCTTATTTTTTTTCCTTTAGGTTGTGCGGCCCAGGACTTGGCCATACCAGGTATATATGTTATTGTTAAGGTCTTTGTGTATATGTCTTGTTCTTTTTTATCTTTATTTTTTTCCCTTTAGGTTGTGCGACCCAGGACTTGGCCATACCAGGTAAATATGTTATTGTTAAGGTCTTTGTGTATATGTCTTGTCCTTTTTTTGTCCTTATTTTATTCCCTTTAGGTTGTGCGGCCGAGGACTTGGCCATACCAGGTATATATGTTATTGTTAAGGTCTTTATGTATATGTCTTGTCCTTTTTTCGTCCTTATTTTTTTTCCTTTAGGTTGTGCGACCCAGGACTTGGCCATACTAGGTATATATGTTATTGTTAAGGTTTTTGTGTATATGTCTTGTCCTTTTTTTTCGTTTAGATTGTTCGGCCCAGGACTTGGCCATACCAGGTATATATGTTATTGTTAAGGTCTTTGTGTATATGTCTTGTCCTTTTTTTGTCCTTATTTTTTTTCTTTAGGTTGTGTGGCCCAGGACATGGCCATACCAGGTATATATGTTATTGTTAAGGTCTTAGTGTATATGTCTTGTCCTTTTTTTGTCCTTATTTTTTTTCCTTGAGGTTTTGGAGCCCAGGACTTGGCCATTCCAGGTATATATGTTATTGTTAAGGTCTTTTTGTATATGTCTTGTCCTTTTTTTGTCCTTATTTTTTGTTCCTTTAGGTTGTGCGGCCCAGGAATTGGCCATACCAGGTATATATGTTATTGTTAAAGTCTTTGTGTATATGTCTTGTCCTTTTTTTGTCCTTATTTTTTTTCCTTTAGGTTGTGCGGCCCAGGACTTGGCCATACCAGGTATATATGTTATTGTTAAGGTCTTTGTGTATATGTCTTGTCCTTTTTTTGTCCTTATTTTTTTTCCTTTAGGTTGTGCAGCCCAGGACTTGGCCATACCAGGTATATATGTTATTGTTAAGGTCTTTGTGTATATGTCTTGTCCTTTTTTTGTCCTTATTTTTTTCCCTTTAGGTTGTGCGGCCGAGGACTTTGCCATACCAGGTATATATGTTATTGTTAAGGTCTTTATGTATATGTCTTGTCCTTTTTTTGTCCTTATTTTTTTTCCTTTAGGTTGTGCGACCCAGGACTTGGCCATACCAGGTATATATGTTATTGTTAAGGTCTTTGTGTATATGTCTTGTCCTTTTTTTGCCTTTATTTTTTTCCCTTTAGGTTGTGCGACCAAGGACTTGGCCATACCAGGTATATATGTTATTGTTAAGGTCTTTGTGTATATGTCTTGTTTTTTTTTTCCTAATTTTTTTCCTTTAGGTTGTGCGGCCCAGGACTTGGCCATACCAGGTATATATGTTATTGTTAAGGTCTTTGTGTATATGTCTTGTCCTTTTTTTGTTCTTATTTTTTTCCCTTTAGGTGATGCGGCCCAGGACTTGGCCATACCAGGTATATATGTTATTGTTAAGACCTTTGTGTATATGTCTTGTTCTTTTTTTGTCCTTATTTTTTTTCCTTTAGGTTGTGTGGCCCAGGACTTGGCCATACCAGGTATATATGTTATTGTTAAGGTCTTTGTGTATATGTCTTGTCCTTTTTTTGTCCTTATTTTTTTTCCTTGAGGTTTTGGGACCCAGGACTTGGCCATACCAGGTATATATGTTATTGTTAAGGTCTTTGTGAATATGTCTTGTCCTTTTTTTGTCCTTATGATTTTTCCTTTAGGTTGTGCGGCCCAGGACTTGGCCGTACCAGGTATATATGTTATTGTTAAGGTCTTTGTGTATATGTCTTGTCCTTTTTTTGTCCTTATTTTTTTTCCTTTAGGTTGTGCGGCCCAGGACTTGGCCATACCAGGTATATATGTTATTGTTAAGGTCTTTGTGTATATGTCTTGTCCTTTTTTTGTCCTTATTTTTTTTCCTTTAGGTTGTGCGTCCCAGGACTTGGCCATACCAGGTATACATGTTATTGTTAAAGTCTTTGTGTATATGTCTTGTCCTTTTTTTGTCCTTATTTTTTTTCTTTAGGTTGTGCGGCCCAGGACTTGGCCATACCAGGTATATATGTTATTGTTAAGGTCTTTGTGTATATGTCTAGTCCTTTTTTTGTCCTTATTTTTTTTCCTTGAGGTTTTGGAACCCAGGACTTGGCCATACCAGGTATATATGTTATTGTTAAGGTCTTTTTGTATATGTCTAGTCCTTTTTTGTCCTTATTTTTTTTCCTTTAGGTTGTGCGGCCCAGGACTTGGCCATACCAGGTATATATGTTATTGTTAAAGTCTTTGTGTATATGTCTTGTCCTTTTTTTGTCCTTATTTTTTTCCTTTAGGTTGTGCGACCCAGGACTTGGCCATACCAGGTATATATGTTATTGTTAAGGTCTTTGTGTATATGTCTTGTTTTTTTTTGTCCTAATTTTTTTCCTTTAGGTTGTGCAGCCCAGGACTTGACCATACCAGGTATATATGTTATTGTTAAGGTCTTTGTGTATATGTCTTGTCCTTTTTTTGTCCTTATTTTTTTCCCTTTAGGTTGTGCGGCCCAGGACTTGGCCATACCAGGTATATATGTTATTGTTAAGGTGTTTGTGTATATGTCTTGTCCTTTTTTTGTCCTTATTTTTTTTTCCTTGAGGTTTTGGAACCCAGGACTTGGCCATACCAGGTATATATGTTATTGTTAAGGTCTTTGTGTATATGTCTTGTACTTTTTTTGTCCTTATTTTTTTTCCTTTAGGTTGTGCGGCCCAGGACTTGGCCATACCAGGTATATATGTTATTATTAAAGTCTTTGTGTATATGTCTTGTCCTTTTTTTGTCCTTATCTTTTTCCTTTAGGTTGTGCGACCCAGGACTTGGCCATACCAGGTATATATGTTATTGTTAAGGTCTTTGTGTATATGTCTTGTTTTTTTTTTTCCTAATTTTTTTCATTTAGGTTGTGCGGCCCAGGACTTGGCCATACCAGGTATATATGTTATTGTTAAGGTCTTTGTGTATATGTCTTGTCCTTTTTTTGTCCTTATTTTTTTCCCTTTAGGTTGTGCGGCCGAGGACTTGGCCATACCAGGTATATATGTTATTGTTAAGGTCTTTTTGTATATGTCTTGTCCTTTTTTTGTCCTTATTTTTTTTCCTTTAGGTTGTGCGGCCCAGGACTTGGCCATACCAGGTATATATGTTATTGTTAAAGTCTTTGTGTATATGTCTTGTCCTTTTTTTGTCCTTATTTTTTTCCTTTAGGTTGTGCGACCCAGGACTTGGCCATACCAGGTATATATGTTATTGTTAAGGTCTTTGTGTATATGTCTTGTTTTTTTTTGTCCTTATTTTTTTCCTTTAGGTTGTGCGACCCAGGACTTGGCCATACCAGGTATATATGTTATTGTTAAGGTCTTTGTGTATATGTCTTGTCCTTTTTTTGTTCTTGTTTTTTTCCCTTTAGGTTATGCGGGCTAGGACTTGGCCATACCAGGTATATATGTTATTGTTAAGACCTTTGTGTATATGTCTTGTTCTTTTTTTGTCCTTATTTTTTTTCCTTGAGGTTTTGGGACCCAGGACTTGGCCATACCAGGTATATATGTTATTGTTAAGGTCTTTGTGTATATGTCTTGTCCTTTTTTTGCCTTTATTTTTTTCCCTTTAGGTTGTGCGACCAAGGACTTGGCCATACCAGGTATATATGTTATTGTTAAGGTCTTTGTGTATATGTCTTGTCCTTTTTTTGTCCTTATTTTTTTCCCTTTAGGTTGTGCGGCCGAGGACTTGGCCATACCAGAAATATATGTTATTGTTAAGGTCTTTATGTATATGTCTTGTCCTTTTTTTGTCCTTATTTTTTTTCCTTTAGGTTGTGCGACCCAGGACTTGGCCATACCAGGTATATATGTTATTGTTAAGGTCTTTGTGTATATGTCTTGTCCTTTTTTTGCCTTTATTTTTTTCCCTTTAGATTGTGCGACCAAGGACTTGGCCATACCAGGTATATATGTTATTGTTAAGGTCTTTGTGTATATGTCTTGTCCTTTTTTTGTCCTTATTTTTTTCCCTTTAGGTTGTGCGGCCGAGGACTTGGCCATACCAGGTATATATGTTATTGTTAAGGTCTTTTTGTATATGTCTTGTCCTTTTTTTGTCCTTACTTTTTTTCCTTTAGGTTGTGCGGCCCAGGACTTGGCCATACCAGGTATATATGTTATTGTTAAAGTCTTTGTGTATATGTCTTGTCCTTTTTTTGTCCTTATTTTTTTCCTTTAGGTTGTGCGACCCAGGACTTGGCCATACCAGGTATATATGTTATTGTTAAGGTCTTTGTGTATATGTCTTGTTTTTTTTTGTCCTAATTTTTTTCCTTTAGGTTGTGCAGCCCAGGACTTGACCATACCAGGTATATATGTTATTGTTAAGGTCTTTGTGTATATGTCTTGTCCTTTTTTTGTCCTTATTTTTTTCCCTTTAGGTTGTGCGGCCCAGGACTTGGCCATACCAGGTATATATGTTATTGTTAAGGTGTTTGTGTATATGTCTTGTCCTTTTTTTGTCCTTATTTTTTTTCCTTGAGGTTTTGGAACCCAGGACTTGGCCATACCAGGTATATATGTTATTGTTAAGGTCTTTGTGTATATGTCTTGTACTTTTTTTGTCCTTATTTTTTTTCCTTTAGGTTGTGCGGCCCAGGACTTGGCCATACCAGGTATATATGTTATTATTAAAGTCTTTGTGTATATGTCTTGTCCTTTTTTTGTCCTTATCTTTTTCCTTTAGGTTGTGCGACCCAGGACTTGGCCATACCAGGTATATATGTTATTGTTAAGGTCTTTGTGTATATGTCTTGTTTTTTTTTTTCCTAATTTTTTTCATTTAGGTTGTGCGGCCCAGGACTTGGCCATACCAGGTATATATGTTATTGTTAAGGTCTTTGTGTATATGTCTTGTCCTTTTTTTGTCCTTATTTTTTTCCCTTTAGGTTGTGCGGCCGAGGACTTGGCCATACCAGGTATATATGTTATTGTTAAGGTCTTTTTGTATATGTCTTGTCCTTTTTTTGTCCTTATTTTTTGTTCCTTTAGGTTGTGCGGCCCAGGAATTGGCCATACCAGGTATATATGTTATTGTTAAGACCTTTGTGTATATGTCTTGTTCTTTTTTTGTCCTTATTTTTTTTCCTTGAGGTTTTAGGACCCAGGACTTGGCCATACCAGGTATATATGTTATTGTTAAGGTCTTTGTGTATATGTCTTGTCCTTTTTTTGTCCTTATTTTTTTTCCTTTAGGTTGTGCGGCCCAGGACTTGGCCGTACCAGGTATATATGTTATTGTTAAGGTCTTTGTGTATATGTCTTGTCCTTTTTTTGTCCTTATTTTTTTTCCTTTAGGTTGTGCGGCCCAGGACTTGGCCATACCAGGTATATATGTTATTGTGTTTGTGTATATGTCTTGTCCTTTTTTGTCCTTATTTTTTTTCCTTTAGGTTGTGCGTCCCAGGACTTTGCCATACCAGGTATACATGTTATTGTTAAAGTCTTTGTGTATATGTCTTGTCCTTTTTTTTGTCCTTATTTTTTTCCTTTAGGTTGTGCGACCCACGACTTGGCCATACCAGGTATATATGTTATTGTTAAGGTCTTTGTGTATATGTCTTGTTTTTTTTTTGTCCTTATTTTTTTCCTTTAGGTTGTGCGGCCCAGGACTTGGCCATACCAGGTATATATGTTATTGTTAAGGTCTTTGTGTATATGTCTTGTTTTTTTTTTCCTAATTTTTTTCCTTTAGGTTGTGCGGCCCAGGACTTGGCCATACCAGGTATATATGTTATTGTTAAGGTCTTAGTGTATATGTCTTGTCCTTTTTTTGTCCTTATTTTTTTTTTTGAGGTTTTGGAACCCAGGACTTGGCCATACCAGGTATATATGTTATTGTTAAGGTCTTTTTGTATATGTCTTGTACTTTTTTTGTCCTTATTTTGTTTCCTTTAGGTTGTGCGGCCCAGGACTTTGCCATACCAGGTATATATGTTATTGTTAAAGTCTTTGTGTATATGTCTTGTCCTTTTCTTGTCCTTATTTTTTTCATTTAGGTTGTGCGACCCAGGACTTGGCCATACCAGGTATATATGTTATTGTTAAGGTCTTTGTGTATATGTCTTGTTTTTTTTTTCCTAATTTTTTTCCTTTAGGTTGTGCGGCCCAGGACTTGGCCATACCAGGTATATATGTTATTGTTAAGGTCTTTGTGTATATGTCTTGTCCTTTTTTTGTTCTTATTTTTTTCCCTTTAGGTTATGCGGCCCACGACTTGGCCATACCAGGTATATATGTTATTGTTAAGACCTTTGTGTATATGTCTTGTTCTTTTTTTGTGCTTATTTTTTTTCCTTTAGGTTGTGTGGCCCAGGACTTGGCCATACCAGGTATATATGTTATTGTTAAGGTCTTTGTGTATATGTCTTGTCCTTTTTTTGTCCTTATTTTTTTTCCTTGAGGTTTTGGGACCCAGGACTTGGCCATACCAGGTATATATGTTATTGTTAAGGTCTTTGTGTATATGTCTTGTCCTTTTTTTGTCCTTATTTTTTTTCCTTTAGGTTGTGCGGCCCAGGACTTGGCCGTACCAGGTATATATGTTATTGTTAAGGTCTTTGTGTATATGTCTTGTCCTTTTTTTGTCCTTATTTTTTTTTCCTTTAGGTTGTGCGGCCCAGGACTTGGCCATACCAGGTATATATGTTATTGTTAAGGTCTTTGTGTATATGTCTTGTCCTTTTTTGTCCTTATTTTTTTTCATTTAGGTTGTGCGTCCCAGGACTTGGCCATACCAGGTATACATGTTATTGTTAAAGTCTTTGTGTATATGTCTTGTCCTTTTTTTGTCCTTATTTTTTTTCTTTAGGTTGTGCGGCCCAGGACTTGGCCATACCAGGTATATATGTTATTGTTAAGGTCTTTGTGTATATGTCTAGTCCTTTTTTTGTCCTTATTTTTTTTCCTTGAGGTTTTGGAACCCAGGACTTGGCCATACCAGGTATATATGTTATTGTTAAGGTCTTTTTGTATATGTCTTGTCCTTTTTTTGTCCTTATTTTTTTTCCTTTAGGTTGTGCGGCCCAGGACTTGGCCATACCAGGTATATATGTTATTGTTAAAGTCTTTGTGTATATGTCTTGTCCTTTTTTTGTCCTTATTTTTTTCCTTTAGGTTGTGCGACCCAGGACTTGGCCATACCAGGTATATATGTTATTGTTAAGGTCTTTGTGTATATGTCTTGTTTTTTTTTTCCTAATTTTTTTCCTTTAGGTTGTGCGGCCCAGGACTTGGCCATACCAGGTATATATGTTATTGTTAAGGTCTTTGTGTATATGTCTTGTCCTTTTTTTGTTCTTATTTTTTTCCCTTTAGGTGATGCGGCCCAGGACTTGGCCATACCAGGTATATATGTTATTGTTAAGACCTTTGTGTATATGTCTTGTTCTTTTTTTGTCCTTATTTTTTTTCCTTTAGGTTGTGTGGCCCAGGACTTGGCCATACCAGGTATATATGTTATTGTTAAGGTCTTTGTGTATATGTCTTGTCCTTTTTTTGTCCTTATTTTTTTTCCTTGAGGTTTTGGGACCCAGGACTTGGCCATACCAGGTATATATGTTATTGTTAAGGTCTTTGTGTATATGTCTTGTCCTTTTTTTTGTCCTTATTTTTTTTCCTTTAGGTTGTGCGGCCCAGGACTTGGCCGTACCAGGTATATATGTTATTGTTAAGGTCTTTGTGTATATGTCTTGTCCTTTTTTTGTCCTTATTTTTTTTCCTTTAGGTTGTGCGGCCCAGGACTTGGCCATACCAGGTATATATGTTATTGTTAAGGTCTTTGTGTATATGTCTTGTCCTTTTTTGTCCTTATTTTTTTTCCTTTAGGTTGTGCGTCCCAGGACTTGGCCATACAAGGTATACATGTTATTGTTAAAGTCTTTGTGTATATGTCTTGTCCTTTTTTTGTCCTTATTTTTTTTCTTTAGGTTGTGCGGCCCAGGACTTGGCCATACCAGGTATATATGTTATTGTTAAGGTCTTTGTGTATATGTCTAGTCCTTTTTTTGTCCTTATTTTTTTTCCTTGAGGTTTTGGAACCCAGGACTTGGCCATACCAGGTATATATGTTATTGTTAAGGTCTTTTTGTATATGTCTTGTCCTTTTTTTGTCCTTATTTTTTTTCCTTTAGGTTGTGCGGCCCAGGACTTGGCCATACCAGGTATATATGTTATTGTTAAAGTCTTTGTGTATATGTCTTGTCCTTTTTTTGTCCTTATGTTTTTCCTTTAGGTTGTGCGACCCAGGACTTGGCCATACCAGGTATATATGTTATTGTTAAGGTCTTTGTGTATATGTCTTGTCCTTTTTTTGTCCTCATTTTTTTCCTTTAGGTTGTGCGGCCCTGGACTTGGCCATACCAGGTATATATGTTATTGTTAAGGTCTTTGTGTATATGTCTTGTCCTTTTTTTTCCTTTAGATTGTTCGGCCCAGGACTTGGCCATACCAGGGATATATGTTATTGTTAAGGTCTTTGTGTATATGTCTTTTCCTTTTCTTGTCCTTATTTTTTATTTTATTTTTATGTTCTTTCAGTGAGATGTTGTCATGGTGTTGGCAATAAACTTGGTAGTCTTATACAGCTAATACAAAGGTATGTACCTGGCCATGAGTTTGTTAAAAAAAAAAAAAATATATAGTTGGTGAGAAGTCTACTCGCATTTATCAGTACCATTAATATAAGTAAATTAAAGGATATCTTCTAATTGCATAAATAATTGCTGTGTTGCTGGATAGCTGTCTAATCCATATATTCTCAACATTTATTACACCTTTATATACTAAAAATCATTTTTTTATGATGAAGCATTTAATTTATATTTTAGGTTATCATCACAGCTTGTCTATAAGGATTGAGGCTGGATATGGCCATTGGAGCCGACCTTTATGGTGAGAATCAGTAGATTTATGAACTATTTATCTAAAATAGCATGTCAATGATGATTTTTACCACTATAATAAAATTAAGAGATGCAGTGTGATTGCCAATGCAATGAGACAATTGACACATATGACAAGGATTTTAGCAACCCCTATCACTTTACCACCTTCAACAAAGAGAAAAATCTATACTGTATTGTTAACTATAAAAGTCCACAACATAAAAATGTGAAGCATTCAAAGGTAAAACTAAAGGCCTGATGAATGATAAATCAATTATAAAGAAAAACATTACATTTAATGTCAGACATCAAATAACTTGTTGTTCATCATATTTTGCTAATAAAGACTGTTGATTTAACAGTTAATTATGCTACCAAATCATTTAAAAAAAATGTAAAAGAAGAGTTATGTGTAAATATATTATTCTTATTGTTAATATGTCCAGATAATTATTCTCTTGAATTAAATAGTTTTTCAATCATATAGTTTTGTCTCAGATATGTTTAAGAATCTACATTTCTTTTTCAGGTTACTTCTACTGTGGCTGCATAAAAGGTTTGTGTCGAACAAAAATACAATGTGAATCAGACAATTTTTGTGTATGCACAACAACAGACTTCATGGAGGAAACGGCAACTCTGGCCTAAAGGCGCAGCAGAACCAATAGCCAAATGAATTCCACTGGTAGAATCCCTCTCTTAAAACAGGAAATTTAGAATCGTAGCAGCACCATCTAAATACACAGTCTCATTTAACACATTTATACATTCAACACATAAGTAACCCATAATAATAGAGACAATAGATGGAACATTATGATGTAAAAAACTTGATACCATTTTTATAGCTTTACGATTTTACAATAGACATTTTTACATTTTGTTTTTCATGCATATGTTTGTCATTTTATTACACATGCTACTGTATAATGTTTATTTCATATCTTTTTTTCACTTCGTCCCTTAATTTGTAAGTAAACAAACTAGCATCTTTTCTTATATTAATCTAATATAATTTTATCAAATTATTTCTCACAATATCTTTTTATTGTTGCTTTAAATCAAGCACCAATTGCTTTAATTTGTTTTAAATTATTCCACATTTAGTAACTGTTCCGTGAAAAGTAATACAAGATAAAACTTTCAATAAAACTAGACTTCAATGTTCTTTAAACTCTGGAAATCTCAAGCAGGTAGATGTAAATTACGAAAAAATTACGGACATATAAATTACAATGTCAAATAACATATTAAAGGTACCTAATTGTCTACAGAATATAATCCTTTTCCTTCTCAAATCACAGTATAATCGTAATATTTAAAACACAACTTACGCAGAATGTAATATAATTTTTAGTTCCAAAATTTTCCTGCCACTTCGACTAACTGGAACTGAAGCGCCTTTTGAGATCATGACATGATCAGGGAAAAGTATAACTATAGTATTTGCGTTTCTCCCTAATAAGGACAAAGAGTAATGCCACTTTCAATGACCTAGTTTGCCAAAAAATGATTTTTAATAAAAATTAGCATATACCATCAAGCTTCTGTTTCCACAGAACTTCCTTGAAATTTTATCTCTGTACCATTTATTATATCTCTATGTTTGGCATCATGTCTGCATTAATTAATATCACTTCCCCTAATACAATATCAGAACCTTTATCATATTTATTGAGTCTTTTATCTTTTGATCAATTTAGCAGTATTATTTCTTCAAAGAAAATTTGAATTATTCTAATCATATTCATTCATTTTGTTTCACATAAACTCTTATTAAATCATCAGCAAGTACTGCTACAGTCCACTATTCAACCATATTTTATGTATACAAACCATGATTTGGTTAAACTAAAAACTTAACTTAATGAGCCATCAATACATGTCTTATCTATAAAAGTATTCAAATGTTAATTGAAAAGTTGTACTAAAGGGACGAAACTCACAAGGCCATACCGACACATTAAATTGATTTTTTTCATGAGAATATTTTGTTTATTATAAATGAAATCTATGTTTATCAAATATTCAAAATTATCTCTAAAACAATTTTTCACAATTTAGACTTAGTCAACCTGGCCTTGGGGGTATAGGCAGTACTTACTTTTCAAAAATCGCGATCAAATTTTTATTTGAGCAGTCACCAGAAAGTCATTCTCTGGATTTCAACTAATTGAGTTTCATTTTTTTGTTGTTAATAATATTGCTGTGTGAAACACCTACTGATGAGTCCTAAATTCACACATCCATATTACAATACTTTGTTTTTTTTATAAACCCATCTCATACAAATCAAATGAGAAAACTAACAGCCTAATTAAAGTTCATTTTTTTTTATTCAAAGCATAAAGACAAGCTCAAAGGGCAACATATTTACATACACATCTTTAGAGTATTGGGTTTTGGACACAGGTTTCTAACTTTTTCCCACTACCATTTAAGTTTTAAAGAAGTTAATTTGACTGCTGTCAATATGGTTTTAGCTGGCTGTTCCTGGCCAGCAGGATTGTAGATGATAGAGTCTATTTGGTAAAAGCTCTAAATATAGCACACAAGCACATTTTCATCAATTATGATTTTAATGATTTCCTTTATTTATAAAATAATCATAAATAAATATATATTTTATTATTGTCACATTTTGATTGAGAAATATTTACAAATCACAGTATTCAAACAATCAGTACCTAGTCACAGAGACATATAAATACATGTCTTTGCTAGTCATATAAATACATGTCTCTGCTAGTCATATAAATACATGTCTCTGCTAGTCATATAAATACATGTCTCTGCTAGACATATAAATACATGTCTCTGCTAGACATATAAATACATGTCTCTGCTAGTCATATAAATACATGTCTCTGCTAGTCATATAAATACATGTCTCTGCTAGTCATATAAATACCTAGTCACAGAGACATATAAATACATGTCTCTGCTAGTCATATCAATACCTAGTCACAGAGAGACATATAAATACATGTCTCTGCTAGTCATAAATTTGACTTATAGAGACACTTATTTATATTTTATATATGCTTATGATTTGTTTTCATGTTTATTTAATAAATGGTATTTTCCTGCAGTTCTATTAGTAAAGCAGGAAATATTGTATTGTTGTTACAGTTTCATAAATATTCATATTAAGGCGTGACAAATTATACCAATCAGGATGTCAAATTTTGTGTTACCATATAATGTTGTTTTTTCGATCGCTTCACTTTCTAGCCATTGTTCAACATAGTGATTATATACAAGGGCCTTTTTATAATTGCTGATTGCAATTAAAGTTGCTTTTCTAATTTTCTATTTATATACCTTTTTGCTAATTTGCTAATATGCAAATTTTGTACATATATCTTTTGATATGATTGATTTTGAAACATAAACTGTCACATCTGTGACCTGCATCATCATAACATGTGTTAGTTTTTATTTTGATTTAGCGGACCATAAAAATATATATTGTTTGATTTGTTTAAGCCTAAATATTTTAGGGGTAGAAGTTATAGTAAATAGATATAAGAAGATGTGGTATGAGTGCCAATGAGACAACTCTCCATCCAAGTCAAAATTTGTAAATGAAAACCATTATTGTACAGCTTTCAACATAGAGCCTTGGCTCTCATTCGACAGCAACTATAAAAGGTCCCAAAAATGGCCACTGTAATATAATTCAAACAGGAAAACCAATGGTATAATCTATTTAAAAAACAAGAAATGAGAAACACTTATGAATCACATCAGGTTCCTGACTATGGACAGGTGCAAACAAATGCAGTAGGTTTAAATGTTTTAATTGGCGTTTAAAAATACAGGTCAAGTCAAATTTGTTTTTTACAATAATTGTTCAAGAGTTGTGGCATGCCTTTGAACATGGTATTTCATATATTTCTGGACAATAGTTCTAGTCCTGCTTGACCCAATCCTTTGAATTGTACTGTGGATCATCGAATGCAGTTTAAGGTCTATTTTTGATGTTTTTTGTAGAGCCTGTTACTTCTATCGCAGCAAGCTCGACATCATAGTGATCTGGCAGCTGTGTTAGTTAACTTATTAAAAGCTTTATATTTTAGAAGGTGGTTGACCTTGATGCTAATCATACTAAATATTTAGATGTCTTATGTTAGGAAGTTTCCATCTGTCACATGTCCATTGTCCTTGACCTCTTTTACATGGTTCAGTGACTACTTGCATAAAAAGTTAAGTTTTTTGTAATGTTATTTTGTCTCTTATAATGAGAAATATGATAACTATCTTTGATATGTGCGTACCTTGCAAGGTATCATGCCTGTCAAAGTTTTTTTCACTTGACCCTGAGGTTCATGGGTCAGTGAACACTTAGGTTTAGTTTTGGTGGTCAAGTCCATATCTCAGATACTATAAGCAAAAGGTCTAGTATATTTGGTGTATGAAAGGATTGTAAGCTGTACATGTCCAACTGGCAGATGTAATCTGTTTTGACCTCATTTTCTTGGTTCAGTGGTTATTGTTAAATTTTTGTGTTTTGGTCTGTTTTTCTTAATGATGCAATTATTATAGTGACTAAGGTCTATAATGTTTGGTGTATGGAATGATTGTAAGGTGTACATGTCTAACTGACTGGCAGGTGTCATTTGATCTTGACCTCATTTTCATGGTTCAGTGGTCAAATTTAAGTTTTTGAGTTTTGGACTTTTTTCCTAATACTACTCATATGCAATAGGTCAACTATATATGGTGAGCAGGTGTATGGAAATATTTTATGATGTACATGTTAGTATCACAGGTTTTATTTGACCTTGACCTCATTTTCATGGCTCATTGCTCAGTGTTAAGTTTTTGTGTTTTGGTCTGTTTTTTCTAACTACGGGTATAAGAAATAGGTAAAATATATTTGTAACATGGAAGTAAATTGTAAGCTGTACATGTCTGCTTGGCATGGTTCATCTGACCTTGACTTCATTTTCATGGTTCATTGGTCAATTTTCAGTCTTCTTGGTTGAGTCTCAGACTTGTATTGCCACATTTTTACATATTTATGATCATTTAATTAAATCCATAAAGGATATCCAGTACAGAAATTGCTAACAAAAGCACATGAGTTTCACAGTTTTACACTTACTTTGTAGTATATGTAGACTAGTTTAAACTTTCAACATAAACTTTCAAAGAAACAGAAATACAATTTGTCATTTTTCTGTCAGTGCTATAAAAAAATATGTATAAATGTTTATCCATCCCATGTGTTTCCTGTATTTTGATTAATTTTGTCTGGCAAACTTTCTATTTCTCTACTTTATTGAATCACTAGAGAAAAAACGGTTTATTTATACTTGTATAAAATTAAAAGGATGCAAAATAAAACAATATTCCTGAGCAATAAAAATATTTTTCTTAAAAAAATATTCTAGAAGTATTGCAATGGGTGCAGTGACCAGTAAATCAAATTATGATCTTCAGAAAAAAAATATAATGCCATGCAACTTATACATGTCATGATGAAAAAACATTTGCATTGTATATAAAACAATAGGATACATTATGCCATTTGCAAACAGAGATTGGTTACAATATGTTTATATTTCGGGGGCCTTTTAAAGCTGACTATGTGGTATGGGCTTTGCTCATTGTTGAAGGCCGTACGCAAGCAAAAAGTCGTGGTAAATTGAACAACATCAAACAGGTCCAACAGGCCGTTGATTCTGTGGTATATCAAGGAACTGTTCTGGGTCAGGTGTTATTTAGTAAATGATATAAGTGATACTTTGGAAAAAGGTATGTACAGCCAGTAGAAACATCCAAACGATCAGATGCGAAGAGTGAAATAAAGTATCATTCCGTCATAAAAAGAGAACAGAGCAGAATGAATTTTCAGTTGTCTTGACATAGCACCAAAATCATAAAAGACTACCAATATAAATAAAAGTAGCTTTCAAATTTCAATATTGCTTTTGTGTGAATGAATATGAATACATGTCTATGTTAACGGGTGTCACCTGTGAAGCTGGATCTATTTCCCTTCTGGAGCAGCTGAGATCACCCCAAGTTTTTGGTGGGGCTTGTGTTGCTCAGTCTTTAGTTTATATGTTGTGTTTTCAATTTGTGTGCAATTGTTGGTCTGTTTTGTCTTTTGGTCTTTTTGGACATTTTTCTTTTTTATTCATCAGGCGTTGACGGTTTGTTTTCGACTTTTGGGTTTGAATAACCCTTTGGTAATTTTCGCCTATCTTTGTATGTTTTCTACTATAGTAAAACAGCACACTGAATGAGTTACACTATTTTCAATTGTAATATTATGAAACAAATTCACGGCTGCTTGAGAGGAATTGAATTTTCAGAGGAGAATTACGCGGCATGCTATTTAAAGCAGCGTAGACAATTTGATTTTGAAAACCTTAGAACATGACGGTGAGGGCACTGTGCAAATCGTAAATATCCATGTAGGCTACTGATTGTTCGCCACTTTTTGCACATCAATTCGTATTTATTGATTTAAATTCTAGAAGATACTAGATATCATTGAGATGGGAGCCATCTCTGTGGGCCCCGCTGTGAATAATGTGCATTAAAAAATTGTATCTTTACCATAGGACATGGGTTTGTCAACTGAAATCAAAGTTTTTGACCTTGACCTTTGACCTAGGAAGTTGTAATTAAATTATGACACACCCTTTGGTGTTGGTTTATATACATGTCAAGTATAAACTTTGAAATGAAAACGGTTCTCAAGATATAGAGCGGACACGATCTTTACCATAGGACATGGGGTTGTCAACTGAAACCAAAGTTTTTGACCTTTAACTTTGCCCTAGGCATTCGTTCATAAATTATGACACACCCTCTGGTGTTGGTTTATATACATGTCAAGTATAAACTTTGAAATCATAACGGTTCTCAAGATATAGAGCGGACACGATCTTCACCACAGGACACAGCTAGGGTTGTCAACTGAAACCAAAGTTTTTTTACCTTGACCTTTGAACTAGGAAGTTGTACATACATCATGACACGCCCTCTGGTGGTGGTTAATAAACATGTAAAGTATAAACTTTGAAATGATAACGGTTCTCAAGATATAGAGCGGACACGATCTTTACCATAGGACATGGGGTTGTCAACTGAAACCAAAGTTTTTGACCTTTAACTTTGCCCTAGGCAGTCGTTCATAAATTATGACACACCCTCTGGTGTTGGTTCATATACATGTCAAGTATTAACTTTGAAATCATAACGGTTCTCTAGATATAGAGCGGACACGATCTTCACCACAGGACACAGGGTTGTCAACTGAAACCAAAGTTTTTTTACCTTGACCTTTGACCTAGGAAGTTGTACATACATTATGACACGCCCTCTGGTGGTGGTTAATAAACATGTAAAGTATAAAGTATGAAATCATAATGGTTCTCTAGATATGGAGCGGACACAAAGTTAAAGTGTTACGGACGGACGGACGGACGGACTAATCACTATAGGGCAACCCGCCTTTGACCTAGGAAGTTGTACATACATCATGACACGCCCTCTGGTGGTGGATAATAAACATGTAAAGTATAAAGTATGAAATCATAATGGTTCTCTAGATTCGGACGGACGGACAGACTGATCACTATAGGGCGACCCGCCTTTGACCTAGGAAGTTGTACATACATCATGACACGCCCTCTGGTGGTGGTTAATAAACATGTAAAGTATAAAGTATGAAATCATAATGGTTCTCTAGATTCGGACGGACGGACGGACGGACGGACGGACGGACAGATTGATCACTATAGGGCGACCCGCCTAAAGGCGGGGCCCTAATAATGTTTTCCTATGTAAATACCAAACAGCATACTTCAATATTTCAAAAAACATAGTCTCATTATTTCCTGGTAATTATTTCAATACTTTTTGCTTTAAAATCTTTTATTTTAAATTCATTCCTCTGGTTTTTTCTTCTTGTGAACATGTGTAATACTATATAAAACATACTTATGTAGATAAAATACCCACAAAGAAAAGATATTAATTCTTTCTGTTTCCGTTTTCCTTTTCCGTTCCGTTTTCCGTTCCGTTTTCCGTTTCCGCCGTTTAGCAACACCCCACCTAAACGGCTACGTAAGTGTTTAAAACTTTTGATCTCCCGTTTTACCCGGAATTTCTTTGAACGCAAACCGATAGTGTGCATGTAAACAAAGTGATTTATAATGTGAATTAATCAAAACGTGCATGTAGGATAGCTGGTCAGCACAATGAATACAATTATTAAAAGGCAGATCCCGCTTACTGTTTTGTCAGATTCCAGTATCACGTTTATGCTGTGTACGTTAGCAATTCAATCCGTCCTTTTTGGTTTGTTGTCAAAATGAAACAGTACTTCTCTATAATCCATGAAACCACTTTTACAGGAAGCCATACTTGCAATACCCTGAAACCCTGATACATTATTAAGATAAATAGTCATCACTACAGTATATTAGTGCAAAATAATAATTTACTTTGTAAACAATGAATTCAAATCAACAAAATTAACTAATTAATTACAATCTTTATAATTGCTCTGAATATGCATGATATATTTGCCACTGTGCATTTGAAACCACCAAATTTTAACTTTAATAATCATATAGATGAACATTTGATCTTTGAAATATTTTTCGCAAGTGATGATCACTTTTTTATTGTGATCATAGTATTCTATCTATCCCTTAACCCCCGACATCCCCGTAAAGGAAGGGTATTAAAATATATCATTATCCGTCCGTAGTTGTCCCCAAATTGGTTTCCGTTCTATAACAAATGTTTATGAAACTTGTACACAATTCTTATTAATACACAGATAAAGTTTAAATTCGGGTAGCGTCACTTTTATCATTCTAGAGTTATGCCTTTTATAAATGGAAAAACTATTGAATTTACTGTCTCTTTTCTCCCTAATTTTTGACTTATATACAATGCTAAAAACCACAAAACATCGATCAAGTTAGAATTTTGGTTGCATCACTTTTAATTTTCTAGAGTTATGCCCCTTTACTAATGAAAAAATGTTGAATTTTTCGTTTTTGTTCTCTAACTTAATATTATAATAACTTTTTAAGAATTAAGTTCATCCTAACATTTTATAAAACTTTGATTGCATTGTGGCTATCAATTAGAAAAGCCAATACTATTGCGATATTAATTTGAGAACTACAAAATAAAATTTCTATTTCAATGATACATGAATGGAGATTGGTTAGAGACTGATTCAGTTGTGACAGTAAATAGACACTGATAAATAAGTCTGATAACAGTTTCAAGTTTTAATGTTTGTTCACCTTTTTACTATGATTCTGTGAAAGTATGTTCTATTTCAAAAAGAGGGGCACTCAGCATATAGTATTACTACGTGCATAAATTGACAACTACTTGCTAGAAACTGAATGTTTTTACCAAAACTATGTTTTAATTGGGATACGGAATTTTATTATGGAAGTAGAAGAATTAGAGACAATATAAGAAGAAGATACTTTATTTTCCAATTATGGACACAAAGGGCATAAACATTACAACATCAATGTTTAGACGGGTTGTATATACAGAATGTACACAGCCATGTATCACCTTCACTGCTGTTTTTTTTATCATTAATAAAAAAAATTATTACATATTTACATACTGTCACCATGAGACATCCCTCATTGGTGAGACGTTTTCTATATACAGAGTTGTTAGTAGTTATCCTCCTACATTAGTAAAAAGTAAAATACATCTAGATGATACACGTTTAAAAGTTAAATATATAGAGAATAATGCATGGCAAAATCCGTATCATATGTCGTATCATCCCGAGACATCAATATCAGCCCAAGGGCCTTTAGGCCCGAGGGATGATATTGGTCGAGGGTGATACGGCATGTGATACGGATTTTGCCATGTATTATACGCTTTATCATATATTTCAACAGAAGAGTATTATATTATATGAACTGTTTTCTGATCCCGATAGATTAGCACTGGGTTACCTTCAGTTCTGCTTTTGTCTTGGTTCAAAGCCTTAAAATAACTGCTTATACAAAGCACCTGGGTTACCTTACCATTTGCCTGCTGCTGTTTTAAAAATATTTTGTTTATTATTGTATTTATTTGAGTGTTTTGTATTTTTTATAGTTGCATTTAGTGTGCCAAAAAATATGCAAACTTGATGTTCGTGACGTCACATACAATATGAAAACTTGACGTTCGTGACGTTACATACCAAACAATGACGTCATTAAAAAAAATGACCTATTTTGAGGAATTTTTTTCTTAAGCAAAAAAAAAAACAAAAAACTTTATGTAAAAAAAAAAAAAAAAAAAAAAAAAAGGTATGCGATACGGGTTTTACCATGCGATACGGGGTATGCGATACGGGTTTAGCTATGCGATACGGGGTATGCGATACAGGGTAGGTGATACAGACTGGAAAAACAACCTTTATTAGATATACAAAATAGCTGTATTTTGTACTAAATATATGATAAATATATATATAGCATACATGTCCCTATTTATTTTATGGTGATTCATTTTTCAAAAAAGTTTATATGAATTGACGTTGAACAAATTCTATAACAAGTTATATATTGAAAGCGAGACAACTCCAAAATATTTTCAAAATTCGAACACACCTAAGTGCGATCGATAATTTTACATTGGAATGTGATCTATTGTTCTAACAACCAATCAAATTGAAGTAACTGTCTAGACAAACAAAACTATTTTGAATATCCAATAAAGCATTATTGCGTAAAAAATACTTATAGAATAATTGCCTTTATTGTGTCATTTTATTATACATGTATGCGTATTCAGTATGTCAGAAAAAAGTAAAATCACAAAAATACTGAACTTAAAGGAAAATCAATTCGGAAAGTCCATAATCACATGGCAAAATCAAATAACAAAACACATCAAAAACGAATAGACAAGAACTGTCATATTCCTGACTTGGTACAGGCATTTTCAAATGTAGAAAATGGTGGATTAAACCTGGTTTTATAGCGCTAACCCTCTCACTTTGATGACAGAATCATCAAATTCCGTTATATTTACATTGATGCGTTAACTAAACAGACACAATAAATAAAATAGTCAGAATATGGGTACATCAGTCATCATTGTATAACAATTTTAAAAGGAACAATTTAACGTTTGATGGACAGTAAATCACATTGCTGGTTATCTGAGGATTAATTTGAGCCCTTAACCACATCTGTACGTCAGCAAATGGCGATGAAACAAGTCTCTGAAATGTCCCCAAAATATCTTAAAATTTGCTTCACTGGTTAAACAAAACTGTGTACTACAGTTCAGTGATAATGGATGTCTCCGAAATAAAAGTTACATTTATTATAGATGATTTTTCCACCCCGGCAGTGAGATTCGAACACGCAACCTTTCTTCCCTGTGATAGTTCAGCATACCCCTGTACCACTGGCATCGTGTCGAAAATTTTGAAATTTAAGTACTTAAGTCTACTACTCCAAATCGAAAAAAAATTAATTAAAAAAGATCCTCTGCCAGTTTGTTTTCTTTTAGAAATTATGTGTTGCAGATGATATATTTTTGTTGCTAAATGCATGATTTTTACGGAAATATAGGAAGAATCAACTCCTTAGTCTGTCATTTTCCCATTGAAATATACATGTTCCTTTATCAGAACAAAAGTGTTTTCAACTCATGTTATCATACTCCAACACTGACGAACCCATGTTTTGTTACATCTCTTTCAACTTTGCCTAAAATATTCAGGATATTTTAGTGACTTTTTGTCTCTTTTACCATACTACATCTTTAAGAAATGACTTCGGATTTTTAGCGCATTTCAAGTTTACGATATCGCTGGTACACTAAAAATTATATTTTTAACTAGTGTACATGTTATAACTATTAATTTAATAGTATTCTTCAAAAACTCACTGCACAATTATTGAAAAAGTCATAATACCCCTAAAAGAACAGTTTTCTAAGCCCTTCTTTTTGAAAATATTCTTCAAAATTCAACTTGAAAAAAATAAATGGTTTTAACAGAAAAAATACATGTCATTAGAGTCGACTTGACTATAATGATAAAAGTTTAATGGACAGTAAATCACATTGCTGGTTATCTGAGGATTAATTTGAGCCCTTACCCACATATGTACGTCAGCAAATGGCGATGAAACAAGTCTCTGAAATGTCCCCAAAATATCTTAAAATTTGCTTCACTGGTTAAACAAAACTGTGTACTATTGTTTAGTGATAATGGATGTCTCCGAAATAAAAGTTACATTTATTATAGTAGATGATTTTTCCACCCCCGGCAGTGAGATTCGAACTCGCAACCTTTCTTCCTTTGGATAGTTCAGCATACCCCTGTACCACTGCCATCGTGTCGAAACTTTTGAAATTTAAGTACTTAAGTCTACTACTCCAAATCGAAAAAAAAATTAATTAAAAAAGATCCTCTGCCAGTTTGTTTTCTTTTAGAAATTATGTGTTGCAGATGATATATTTTTGTTGCTAAATGCATGATTTTTACGCAAATATAGGAAGAATCAACTCCTTAGTCTGTCATTTTCCCATTAAAATATACATGTTCCTTTATCTGAACAAAAGTTTTTTTTCCCAACTTTATCATACCCCAACACTGACGGAACCATGTTTTGTTACATCTATTTCAACTTTGCCTAAAATGTTCTGGATATTTTAGTGACTTTTTGTCTCTTTTACCATACTACATCTTTAAGAAATGACTTCGGATTTTTAGCGCATTTCAAATTTGCGATTGCGCTGGTACACTAAAATTATATTTTTTACTAGTGAACATGTTATAACTATTGATTTAATACTATTCGCAGTCAAAAACTCACTGCGCAATTATTGAAAAAAGTCATAATTTCCCTAAAAAGCACAGTTTTCTAAGCCCTTCTTTTTAAGAATATTAATCAAAATTCAACTTAAGCAAAAATAAATGGATTTAACAGAAAAAATACATGTTATTAGAGTCGACTTGACTCTAAACCCGATAATGATAAAAGTTTGATGGACAGTAAATCACATTGCTGGTTATCTGAGGATTAATTTGAGCCCTTAACCACATCTGTACGTCAGCAAATGGCGATGCAACAAGTCTCTGAAATGCCCCCAAAATATCTTAAAATTTGCTTCACTGGTTAAACAAAAGTGTGTACTATAGTTCAGTGATAATGGATGTCTCCGAAATAAAAGTAACATTTATTATAGGAGATGATTTTTGCACACCCGGCAGTGAGATTCGAACACGCAACCTTTCTTCCTTGGGATAGTTCAGCATACCCCTGTACCACTGGCATCGTCTCGAACATTTTGAAATTTAAGTACTTAAGTCTACTACTCCAAATCGAAAAAAAAAAAATAACTAAGAAGACCCTCTGCCAGTTGGTTTGCTTTTAGAAATTATGTATTCAGATGATATATTTTTATTGCTAAATGCATGATTTTTACGGAAATATAGGAAGAATCAACTCCTTAGTCTGTGATTTTCCCATTGACATATACATGTTCCTTTATCTGAACAAAAGTTTTTTTCAACTTTATCATACCCAACACTGACGGAACCATGTTTTGTTACATCTATTTCAACTTTGCCTAAAATATTCAGGATATTTTAGTGACTTTTTGTCTCTTTTACCATACTACATCTTTAAGAAATGACTTCGGATTTTTAGCGCATTTCAAGTTTGCGATTGCGCTGGTACACTAAAAATTATGATTTTTAACTAGTGTACATGTATCTTATAACTATTAATTTCATACTATTCTCAGTCAAAAACTCACTGCACAATTATTGAAAAAAGTCACAATTCCCCTAAAAAGCGCAGTTTTCTAAGCCCTTCTTCTTGAAAATATTCTTCAAAATTCAACTTGAGAAAAATAAATGGTTTTAAGAGAAAAAATACATGTCATTAGAGTCGACTTGACTCTAAACCCGATAATGATAGAAGTTTGATGCACAGTAAACCACCTTGCTGGTTATATGAGGATTAATTTGAGCCCTTAACCATATCTGTAAGTCAGCAAATGGCGATGAAACAAGTCTCTGAAATGCCCCCAAAATATCTTAAAATTTGCCTCACTGGTTAAACAAAACTGTGTACTATAGTTCAGTGATAATTGATGTCTCCGAAATAAAAGTTACAATTATTATAGGAGATGATTTTTCCACACCCGGAAGTGAAATTCGAACACGCAACCTTTCTTCCTTTGGATAGTTCAGCACACCCCTGTACCACTGGCATCGTCTCGAAAATTTTGAAATTTAACTACTTAAGGCTACTACTCAAATCGAAAAAAAAATTAAGAAGATCCTCTGCCAGTTTGTTTTCTTTTAGAAAATAATGTATTCAGATGATATATTTTTGTTGCTAAATGCATGATTTTTACGCAAATATAGGAAGAATCAACTCCTTAGTCTGTGATTTTCCCATTGACATATATATGTTCCTTTATATGAACAAAAGTTTTTTTTCAACTTTATCATACCCAACACTGACGGAACCATGTTTTGTTACATCTATTTCAACTTTGCCTAAAATATTCAGGATATTTAAGTGACTGTTTGTCTCTTTTACCATACTACATCTTTAAGAAATGACTTCGGATTTTTAGCGCATTTCAAGTTTGCGATTGCGCTGGTACACTAAAAATTATGATTTTTAACTAGTGTACATGAATCTTATAACTATTAATTTCATACTATTCTCAGTCAAAAACTCACTGCACAATTATTGAAAAAAGTCACAATTCCCCTAAAAAGCGCAGTTTTCTAAGCCCTTCTTTTTGAAAATATTCTTCAAAATTCAACTTGAGAAAAATAAATGGTTTTAACAGAAAAAATACATGTCATTAGAGTCGACTTGACTAGAAACCGATAATGATAGAAGTTTGATGCCCAGTAAACCACCTTGCTGGTTATATGAGGATTAATTTGAGCCCTTAACCATATCTGTACGTCAGCAAATGGCGATGAAACAAGTCTCTGAAATGCCCCCAAAATATCTTAAAATTTGCCTCACTGGTTAAACAAAACTGTGTACTATAGTTCAGTGATAATGGATGTCTCCGAAATAAAAGTTACAATTATTATAGGAGATGATTTTTCCACACCCGGAAGTGAAATTCGAACACGCAACCTTTCTTCCTTTGGATAGTTCAGCACACCCCTGTACCACTGGCATCGTCTCGAAAATTTTGAAATTTAACTACTTAAGGCTACTACTCAAATCGAAAAAAAAATTAAGAAGATCCTCTGCCAGTTTGTTTTCTTTTAGAAAATAATGTATTCAGATGATATATTTTTGTTGCTAAATGCATGATTTTTACGCAAATATAGGAAGAATCAACTCCTTAGTCTGTGATTTTCCCATTGACATATATATGTTCCTTTATCTGAACAAAAGTTTTTTTTCAACTTTATCATACCCAACACTGACGGAACCATGTTTTGTTACATCTATTTCAACTTTGCCTAAAATATTCAGGATATTTAAGTGACTGTTTGTCTCTTTTACCATACTACATCTTTAAGAAATGACTTCGGATTTTTAGCGCATTTCAAGTTTGCGATTGCGCTGGTACACTAAAAATTATGATTTTTAACTAGTGTACATGAATCTTATAACTATTAATTTCATACTATTCTCAGTCAAAAACTCACTGCACAATTATTGAAAAAAGTCACAATTCCCCTAAAAAGCGCAGTTTTCTAAGCCCTTCTTTTTGAAAATATTCTTCAAAATTCAACTTGAGAAAAATAAATGGTTTTAACAGAAAAAATACATGTCATTAGAGTCGACTTGACTCTAAACCCGATAATGATAGAAGTTTGATGCACAGTAAACCACCTTGCTGGTTACATGAGGATTAATTTGAGCCCTTAACCATATCTGTACGTCAGCAAATGGCGATGAAACAAGTCTCTGAAATGCCCCCAAAATATCTTAAAATTTGCTTCACTAGTTAAACAAAACTGTGTACTATAGTTCAGTGATAATGGATGTCTCCGAAATAAAAGTTACAATTATTATAGGAGATGATTTTTCCACACCCGGAAGTGAAATTCGAACA